>NW_010184179.1:32882-40554 GCF_000695765.1 Mesitornis unicolor
AAAGCATCTGTCTCACTGCATTTAGACAGCTCTTCTTTAAGCCCTTGAGAAAATTTTGAAAGGGACTGGAAGAAGTGGTTTTGCCCCAAATGTCCCAGGTGATTACCCAACAGTGAAGCACTGTAGGTCTGGTAGTGTGCGTATTGCTTAATACTTCAACTACTTCAAATTCCATACTTTCAAGTTCAAAAACCACTTGATCAGTGGTTTCTAAGGGTGTAAGATGACATTAAGATGCTGCTGCTGCCAGTGGCATCTCCTTTAACTGCTACATGTGTACGTGTATTTCTGTGTATGTCACCTTTCTGACAGTCACGGATATATTATATAGTCGTATTTAAAGCTGCAAGACTTCGCAGCTGGAACCAAGTGCTACTGGAGTTGAACCCCTTAATGTGCAGGCAAAATGTGGTTTTGGTCTGGTTATTTTCTTCTGTATATTAGTAGTGCATTAAAATCCCAGTTTCTGAGAGTTGCAGTTGAGCATCCAATCTAGAGAGTGAACTGATAATCCCAGTTAATATTTCTGATTTGTAGACTAGTTCTGAAAACGTCTCTGCACAATTCCTTTAACATCATTAAATAACTCCTTTTATATCATTAGACATACTGAAATCCTAAGCCAGTGATAAAATTTTGGATTTAAGGAACTTGCTTGGGTTCTTTTTAAATTAACACTTATTTAGAAAAATCATTAGAAATAACTTTTGATAGCATTAAAATCTAAAAATAGCTGTGTACAATTCATTTGTCTTAAAGTCTCAATACTGTAGGGATAATAATACTGGGTTTTCACTGCTCTAAAATAAACCAAAGCAAACCAAACATACGAACAAATAAAAAACTCAAGTGCGCGTGCCAAAATCCCTAAATCCCTGGAAACTGCATACTTTTTGTTTATGAAAACTTGGAGGCTGGTGTTTGAAGGGCTTTTGATTTTATTGAGTAAAACTAATGTTAATGAGGAGGAGTGATATAGAGCAGTTTAGTGGGCACCTTATAACGTGGACTTAAACGTGGAGTTAAAAAATAGGAATTACTTAGAAAAATCTATTACCACATTATAAGCATTGAGAAAGTCTTTGTCTGGTTTGGTGTGCGGATGTGCTACTGAGAGGAAAGACAGAGGCCAGCATGTATTCATTTTGCAGAAGGGAAGTTTATAACTGTTGTGGTTTTATTTTTAGCCAATATTCATCCAGATTCTTTGTCTTTTGCTATATTTTAGCCATCTGATGCAACACCTTTGAAGATCAGAAAGAAGAGTCTAAGCTCTTACTCACCAACAACAGGAACGTGCCAAATGAGTCCCTTTTCATCTCCCACGAGTCATAACGGACGAAATCTCCGAAATGGCCCATCAAATGGTTAGTTGAACAGTCTGCCTTTCTCACTGCGGCATTTTTCTGATTATTGGCTCGATTTAGTAACTTATTTGGTACGTTTGATTTCTTTTTCCTCTTAAAGAATTTTAATCTCTTTTGGAAAAGCTGATGTTGATTTTTAAAGCTTGACTCTTCATTATAAATCTTGGGGGTGTTTACGAAATAACTTGTTTGTGAAACAAGTTTTGCTTTCTGTCGATCAGTATTAAAAATACTTAAAGAACTGGACGCTCTTGTGGTCAGGAAGGCTGGAAAGAAATGTGCAGTTGGTGCATGCTTAATTTTGTGGCTTTTTGAGAACTATGCTGGGATTTGCAATGGAAGCCCTGGTCCTGGTATATACGTCCAGGTTTCTGGTGGTAAGTGCTTGTATGTAAGCATATAACATTTCTCATCTCTGATTATTTTGCTATGAATATTGGAAGTTACGTAGATTTCATCAGATCAAATGTAAAAGCGAAGTTCAGTTAGTTTAACTCTTCTGCTTTGTGTAATTTTTTCAAGACAATTTTAAATAACATAACACTGAATGTTATCCGCTCTCAGAAAATACGCCTTTTTATAACTGTTCTTTCCAGTTCACTTTAGGCTATACATCCACTTAGTGACACAGTCACAGTTTTTGATGCAAACTGTGACTGCCCAGGAAGTCTATTTTTAATAAACTAACCTGGTTTTATGGCTATCTACATTGTGGTGGTTTTAAGTGTTAAGGATCCATTAGTTCACCTGGTGTGACTATTTTATATTAAATACTAAGAGACTTTTCTTGTCTTATTTCCCATATAAAGCCCAAAAGCTTTTATTTCCTTGGTGTACTACTCCTAGAAAGATAGTTAAGTCTTGATTTAAAGACTACAAATTATTTAAAAAATAATAATAGTAATAATAAATATCCATCACTTCCCTTGTTAGCAAGTTCCTTGTTCAATTACTTTCTCGATTTAAAAAAAAAGAATTCTCCTGTCTGATTTTGAATTTGTCTGGCTTTAATTTTCAGCCATCAGTTCTTGTTATGCCTTTTTGTTGGGTTAAAGTGCTTTTTATGCCCCATATATTTTGGAATTTATGTGCAGTAATTGAGGCCTCACTAATATTCATGAATTATGATGAGTAGAAATATTCTGAGCAGGATAGAATAACCACTGTTTGAAATTTATCTGGATGTCTGCAGATTTTCACACTAGCTATTGCACCATATGCTCTCATGATGGATCTGCAAAGGAGGATTCTTTCCTCCAGAAAAAAAAAGGAATTTTTTTCTTCTTTTAAGGAAAGCGATCAATAAATTTTGGGTTTCTGCCAAAGCTGTCTGACCTTATAGCCAGTGCTGTGCTCTTGAACTGGGCATTTGCCCCTGGAATTGGTACAGAAATGACTGCTTCAAGCATTGACGTTCCAAGATAGAGGATGAATTACATGAATTTCTTCCCAGTGAGTGATAGCATGTCTCAACTAGTTGTGCAAACCTGGTATATTGAAAGGAGCTGTATTTTAGAACACCTTGGCTTCACAAAATTTAAGATGTGCAGTTGATGTGTGTTTAATTTTGTGGCCTTCTGAGAACTATGTTGAGATTTGCAGTGAAAGGCCTGGTTTATGCACCTCCCAGTTTGCGATGGAGGGAGGAAACCTCTGTCTACCAGAAAGTAAGGATTTTTGCCAGAGCACCTACCCTGTCTTGTGAACAATTCTTCCTCTCAAAACTAATGGGTTCTCCTTGATTCCTAAAAATATGATTATTTGGTATGGTGGGTATCTCCACACCCTCACTTCACATCCAGAAATCTGTAGTGGCATTTAATAAGCCCTTTAAAGTATTGACCCTTGCATTCTTAAAAGACCATAAACAGTTTCTCTTTGGGTTTATTTTCTTCGTCAATGAAGTTGCTTAAAGTACTGTCATAAGTATTCCCACAGATATACCTGGTTATGTGTTGAATTTTCTCCTTGGAGTTTAAACCAAGTTAAATAACAATCCAACCCCACTGATTTCCAACTTACTTCTTACAGTGAAAAGTAACTTTTCCAGTGAGCAGCATTCTGACTTAGTTTGTTAGGGAACTTACATCATCAACATGTAAGTTTATCTGCTCTATTTTTCTACAGAGAGAAAAGTATTTTCAAAGTATTCCCAGGTCAGATTTCTGTGACAGTCTCTGCTTTCATCACTAAGAAGGATATTTTGTGTTTGAATGTATTCACTCCTATACCTTTTTTATGTATAAATGCAGTTTTTAATTTTGTGGCTGTCTGCAGAATACAAAACTATGCCTCCGCTTGGCTGGATACGCACCTGCATTTAACACTTACTTTTAGAATTGGATATAATGATAGCAGTCAGATACAAAATTAAAAATGCTATGGCTCTTTAGATGTGTTCTCTTGAATACCCCTACATGTTTATAATTAAATTACTACTTAATTGACCTCTTTCCTTTAGTTTTAGTCAATGCTGTTTTGGTGGCACAAAATATGATATTACACAAATGTTTAAATCTACTGCAAGTTTTACAACTTTTTCAGCATCTTTGCATTTGAATTACATGCCTTTTGTCTTAGGTGAGAGAAAAAAGGGGGCAAAATGTCTTGTATTAAAATGTCTGTATATTAGGATGTCAATGGGAAAGGTGAATGTGTGCTGTATTTCCATACTGATATTAAGTGTGGACATAGGGGAACATTCTTTTTGCCTATAAAAAACTAATCACATGATCATAGCTGACATTTAGATGGATAATTACTCGGTAATGTAGTACTAGCCATCTTACCTTTTCCTGTGTTCATACAGCTCAAGATGGTGGTATATGAGACTTCCTCTCATATCACAGATTTCAGGTTGTCCTTTTAAACCCACCATTTCTGTTCTCCTTCTGAAAAGACACATTTAAGTGTTGTAGTGTTTGCCTAGATTACACATAATCGCCTGTGAGGTGTTAGAGTATAATCTGTATTCTGTTTTTCTGTAGCCAATATGTAAGAAAATAGAATGATATTTTTTACAAAATTAATGCCATTAGCTATGAAAACTTATTTTGCATTGTGCAAAGTACACAAAGTAGCATGCATCAATCTCACTGAGGAGACAGACGAGAATTACTTGTCGTATGAACATGGCTTTCTTTTGACTAACAGTGTGGAGAAGTGCCTCAAAAAAGACTTAAATACCTACAGAATGTTTGGATTGTTTAAAAGTAACATTTATTTTACAAGAACACAGGAACCAACTCAATCATAAGATAGTTTATGATCTTGTCTTACGTTTGTCCTCTTGGGCTGCCTGTTTATTCATGTATTGGCTAGCTACGTGAAATCTCACAAGCCATCTCTGACGTGAATGTCTAAAATAACAGAATATTAAATCTTCACCAGTTTCTCATCATTGTTGCCTAACATATTTTTAAGATTTATTTTAAGTCATTCTATTTTTATTCAAATCAATCCAGGGTTCCACCATTCCATAGGGCCTGTCTACAAGTAGTATCCATTTGATAATTGATGACTGATTTGAATGCAAGGTCTACAAGTGCTTAGATTTAAAATTAGATATTTTGGGGTCTTAACCTACTGTAGTGGAACAGCTTAAACTTTTATAGCACCTTGTCATTCTGAGGTATTTGTAAATGTTTTACAAAAAAAAATTCAAAAAAGTTAATTTATCCTTGAGTGCTGATATATAATAATTTAGATGTAGGAAGAAGAAATCAAAGTGTTTCATGATTAGTGTGTCCTCTCTTTTCCAGTCTGATGTCAGAAAGGCAATGTATTACAGTGAAACATGAAAAGCAACTCATTCCAGAGGGTCTGTTTTAGGATCAAGGTATTTGTTAAGGCCACGGTAAAGACCTGTTGTATCTTTCACCTTACAATAACATGATATCGTGCCCCATCATATGACGAGCTAGAATATTATATTGTCAGTATAGCATGTTGGAGCCTTTGGAAGTCATTTCCAGTATTCCTTTGAGGTTGTCTACACGATGGAATTGGGAAATGCACTTTTAATTGAAGGGAAATAGAGGTTTCATTGCTCAGTCATTACAATATTTTCATTATCATGCTCTGTACTAATATGCTGTATTTAGGCAGTTAACAGGATAAAAACGTTCTGAGTACAAGACAGTAACTGTGTGTCAGAATTATACTAACTTCCAGGTATTAATACTATAATCCAAGGTTTCCACAAATATAAATGTAAAGTGAATTGATAAGAGGTCAAATTAGGATAGAGTGAGTTATAGTGAACTCTGTAGGTTTCATTACAAGGGAATCTGCCCTGCTTCCTAAGTGAGTTTTGGTTTTTTTCTCTTCCTAAAAGATCATTGAACAGCCAGTGTTCATCCTAACACCTTTTTTGTATGCTTAAAATACTCAGTATCTTATTTTTATCTTTTCTTTTCTTTCTTGTGACTCTCCTAGGAGCTGGAGCAGAGAAGGGCTATTCAGAGAGCAGATTACCCAGAAGAGGGCAGCCTAAAACAGAGGAGGATGCGTGAGTGTTACTAAGTGCTTTCATTGTGGGTGCATGACGTGAGTTTTACTTATGAAAGGTTACTATGTCATACAGAATTAAATTAATAGCGATTATTTTTTCATACTTATAATTCAGAGGACTGGATATTCAAAGGCACTGAATGGCAGACAGTACAGATTAATGCAGGGTTTGTAATTCAATCATCCAAGTTGTGCAGGGTGTGTGACACTGCCAATTACAGGAGTCACGCTCACAGCACTACACAGTGAGGTATTGTGATTATTCTATGAAAAGGAAGGTACTTTTTGCCTTTCCAGGCTCTTCTGAAAGTGTGCATTCCTTATTTTTGGAAGCATTAACTGCCGAAGATACAGGGCCAGTAATGCAGGAGATTTTTTGATTAAAAGCTGTCCACAGGTGGTCATGGTGAAACTGTGTTTGCTTTGCAAAACCTTTTAAAAGTCTTATCTTTTCTGCCATTACTCCAGTTTGTCACCAAGAGCTCACCTCTCAGTGTAATGCCAGCCTCTGCTGTATCACAGTTGTACCTGATGTTCCAGATGAAAATTCCCTCGGGGGAATTTTTAATAATGTATCTTTATATTTTATACATGTATAACATATTTATATACATTATTTTAATATATACATTATTTAAATATATATACATTATTTTTTTTATATGTGTGAGATTTATTAAACTAAATGTCATGTTTCTTATGCTTGAAGTTGTAGCTCTTTTGATTATTGCACTTGAACTCTCAATGTGTTTGTTGGGTGGTTTTTTCTTGCAATGGATGCTTTCCCTCACCATTAGTTTGAAATTTCTTCATTCTAGGACAGTAGATATTTTCTGAGTGATGAAGCTTGACAGATAGTAGAATTGTTTGGATGGCATGTTAGACGGTACAAAGTAAAATCATACAGTTGTACCAGTGGAAAGCTATAGGCTGATTAACTGGGGTTTTTTTTGTAGTTCAGTAAATCCCTTGGTCAACACATACAGATTCCTTTCTTAGTGACAGCAGCCTTGAATTGCAGAACAATTTGGGGAATCGTGGTCTTCATTGAGACGTAAATGTTTGCATTCAATAATTCAGTATGTTGTTTTAAAATCGCAAGATTTGCAATTTGCAGATAGTGACATGCCAGTAAAACACATTTATAAACTAACACCTACACAGTAATATTTATGTGAACTTCCATACACTGTATTTTTACAGGTGGAAAATGTATTGTACAAGACCCTGACATTAGTATTTTCTTTTCTGCATAGCCTTCTGTTGCCATGTTGAAATGCAGTGATATTTTTTTCTCATACTGCAGTTCTGTTTCTAAATTTGGGGGTTCTTATAAGGGAGATTCTCCCTTCTGTGGGAGGAAGCAGTAAATTGATTATTTCTCTGTTGTCTCCATTTGATTTGTGTGTTTAAATGATTTGAAGATAAAATAGCTTAAACATTCATTGAGGAATTTTTTCAATACAGATTCAGTGCAAATCCTTAATCATACATTATAGCTGACCATTTAGATCTAATCTAATTGTATATTATTTTAATTTTTATTGCAAAACCCATTAAACTCGGAAAGCTGACCATCTTACACTGGTAGTAAAATACATTTGTGGCTTAAAAAGGGAGATAGTACAACAAAACTGAACAAAACATCATACGATGCTGTCTCAGTTGGGCTCAGTTTTAACTTCTCATGGGGAGCTCGTCCTCTTGATTCAATTCCTGTTTTTACCATTGACTTCCTGCATAAGCAAGTCTCCTAATATTGCAAAACCTGATTTTCTATCCTTAAAATGAGC
>NW_010184180.1:0-658 GCF_000695765.1 Mesitornis unicolor
ACCACACATTAAAACAAGTAAAACTGGAATCTACTTTTGATGAAAACATTCATTAGTATGGAGCCCAGTGCAAGATCCGTTGTCTCACATACTTTTAGCATGGGATACTTGTTGATCTAACACTAAGTTGATCCAAGTACATCTCCAAAAGATGTACCACAGCATTTCATCCAAACCCACTTTACTCCACCACACGCTGAACAAAACAGAAGTTGCACCTCACAGACACAAAGCACAGTGTCGGGGAATATCTTCCCACACAAAAAAAAATCAAAGAGAAAATGTTAGTAAGTTTCTTCTCTTAATAAAGTGGTGTGAGCAGAAAATATTTATTGCATCCTTTGGCAAGAAAACAAACACATGGCAAAGACCCCTGCAGCACCGAGGTGCCCTGGGTCAGTTTCAACACCGTTTTGGTTCCAAGTGATGCTTCACAAACGGGTTTTACTTCTCGACAATCAACCTGGTCAATGTCCAGGCAGGCAAAGCAAATATGCCTACCAGCTCCCAGGGCAGACACAGGTCTACAAGGCGCAGCCGAAACCCGCTGCCCCAATGCCACCTTTCCCACCCGGCTTCGCCTGTGGAACACGTCCTTCTTCCAGCCGTACGGCCGCGTATGCTTGTGCAAAACTCATTTCTGCACTGCCTACACCCA
>NW_010184181.1:0-208 GCF_000695765.1 Mesitornis unicolor
CTGTCAGCCCTTACCCAGGTAGGCATCGGTCATGTTCTTGGCACCTTGGGACACGTTGACGAAGGTGGCCTCCCCACTCGTGCCGTAGACAAAGACCCCTCCGGACCAGGCGTAGGCACCCACCGCTCCCAGTACGGGCCCCTCCTGCACCAGTAAAGATGAGGAGGGGAAAAGGGCTGGGGGAGAGGGGCCAGTCCTGACCAAGGGG
>NW_010184181.1:505-1584 GCF_000695765.1 Mesitornis unicolor
AGCTCTGCTACGGCTGCTGGGTCCATGAAGGCGCTGCCCACCTGAGGGCGGCGAAGAGTGGGCGGGTGTGGGGATGGAGAGGTTTGGGGAGGGAAAGAAGGACGGACGGACGGACAGATGTTTGGAGAGGGAGGAATGGACGGCCATGAATAGAATTGCTTGAGATGGATGGAGATGGACGGATGGAGATATCTTTGGATGGATGGAGGTGTCTGGAGGTGTTTGGATGGAGATGTCTTGGGATGGATGGGTGGGTGGACGGATGGAGATGTTTGGACAGCGCTCACTTACTCCAATGGCGTAGCGGATGATCCCTTCACGCTCTGCTTCAGGGATGACCTGTCCATAACTCAGCCTGTCCCCGTACATCTGCCCGTCTGTCACCACAATGAGGATCCTGTTGGCACCTTCCCGGTCTCTGCTCCTTGGGGTGAACAGTCGCCTCCTGCCCAGGTGGAAGGGGTGGCCATCTCGGTATGAGAGAGTGGCCCCGCGCGGGGCAAAAAAAAAGGAGGTGGGACCTACACCACGATCTGGATGGCACTGGCCGTGCAGGTGGTCCCTCCACTCTGCTGGATTTTGTGGACCTCGGCCACCCGCTCCGGTGGGGACAACCGGGCAAAGGTGGTGAAGTCAAAATGGAGGGTGGAAGTACTGGAGAACTGCATGAGGGCAAACTGGGAAGGGGAGAAGATGTGATGTGGCAGGAGCAGGACGCCCATGGCTGCCCAGCATCTGGCCCAGGAGGGTGGCACCTACGCGGGTGTCAGTGTCCTCGAACCGGCTCATGACCTGGGTGATGAAGGTCTTCATCCTCTCGAAGTCCTCAGGCCCAATGCTGCCTGAGCCGTCCATGAGGAAGACGATGTCGGAGGCCTTCGTGGAGCAACCTGGGGGCAGGGAGGAGGACAGGAAATGGAGGGTGGCGGAGGGAGAGATGCGCAGCTTGAACCCTCTGAGGCCCATCTACCCCAGTAACAGGTCTTCACCCACCTGTGGGACCCATCCGTCTGGTCTCCTCCAGCCCACCTACTTCGGTGCCAGGCTTTCCTTACCCCCTAGGATCCCCCCACCCCATT
>NW_010184182.1:0-2104 GCF_000695765.1 Mesitornis unicolor
TACATTTTGCCTTCTGTAGAAGTGATAACACTTACTGCTGTTCTGATGTTAACATTATTTTCTCTCCAGATTGTCACTTTGGCTAATTTCCCCCCACTCCATGTGCTTTCTGGTGTGTTCATTTTCCCCCTCCTCCTTTCCACCATTTCTTCATGTATTTCAGTAGTTATTTCCAGCTGCTTCACTTAGATGAGCACAAACCTGTATGCATTATTTTTAAAAAATACTGGATTATTAGGAATGCTAGGCTTTATTCTGGCTTTGTAATGAGCTTTATATGCATGTTATTTATGCTGCTCTTGTTCTTGTTTCCCCACTGCTGTCAAAACTGTGAGGTCTGAATAGTTTCTGGTACTTAAATCATATTATTTGCTTGTGAAAATTTGCTTGTCTGCCTCAGGTCCAAAAACCCTTCACTTCCAAGGATTTGGATAATTTAAGATCTAATTAGCTGCTCTGCAGACGTGTTTGGATGTTCAGAGCTCTGCTATCCATCACGCAGGGCCATTTTTATCTCTTTGCCGCAGATCCCGTCCCGGTGGGTGCGCGTCCGGGCTGCCAGGTTATGGTGGAGGCGCTGACCATCTGTTATCCGTGGGCTGCTGGGCTCTGCCAAGTAGCGCACCAAAGGAGAGAGGTTGCTTTCTTCATTAAAATGTGCTGCTGTCCCAAAATCAGTCTCTGTCTTTGCTTCTGCAACATAACTGATGGCAGAGTATACCTGCTATCAGATGATTTCAACTTAAAACAAGAAAAAAATGTAAATTCTGTACTGGAAATGTGGATTTCCTTACAGGTTATAGGTTTGGTTTATCTTTATTTAATCTTAATATTTGCAGAAATGGCCTTCTTTCCCCCTAAGGTTCTGCTCCCACCTCTTCTGCAGCAAAGCAAGGTGGATGATGAAGATGTTCCTGGCTGCAGTGGTGCGTGGCCATTCAGGATTCCTCCTCTTTTATGGTGTGTATATACATGTTTGTGTGTGTATATATAGGTAGGTATATATGTTTGTTTGTTTGTTTGTGTGTGTATATATATATATATGTGTGTGTGTGTGTGTGTGTGTGTATAGGTAGGTATAAGTGTGTGTGTATGTATGTAGGTATATAAGTGTGTTTGTGGTTCTTTTACCCCTGCAAGTTCACTATTCAATGCTGGAGCCCTCTGCACACCCACTCTTGCTGTGGATGCTCACAGGGTGCCTTGCTATATTTTCCCATTCTCTTTCCTCAAGTCCTTGTGGTGTTGAATTTACAGAAGCAGGAAAGCACCAAGGGATTACTCCATAATCCTGCGGTATCTGGACATCCCAAAGAGATTGCTAAGGTTTAAAGTGTACAAAGTGATCTAATCCATCAGCCTCTGCTGCCAAGGCATGAAGCCCATAGAACTGCTTGGATTGGAGAAGCCTTTAAGGTCCTGGTGTCCAGCAGCAGAGGAGACCTTGCTCCACCTGGGCTAGGAGCACTGCTATTGCCTGACAGGGCAAAAACTTCACCAGACACCAGGCTTAACCATTCCCTATAATTTTATTTATTCAACAACAAATCAGTATATACACTTGGGTTCCAAGGAAACCCCATTCTGTGATTGATAGCAGGTGATTACAGAGGGCAGGCCATGGTGGTGGTGTTACCTGTGCTAAGAGGTGTTTTTCCTGACATGGGATGCTGCCGTTTTCCTGCACCTCGAACAAGTTTTCATTGCACCTGGAGATGCGAGGTTATGATGTGGGTTGGCTCAGTGGCCGTGGTGGAGTTGGGTCGGTGGTTGGACTTGATGATCTTAAAGATCTCTTCCCACCTTAATGGATCTATGATTCTACGATAATCAGTATTTGTCATATACTTCCAGCATATTTAGCAGGAAAAACTAATGCCAAGTGTTTACATTTTTTCTTGTTAGCTTTTTATTTTTAAATGAATTTTGACTTAGTTAAATGAATCTTGGTTTCGTAGCATATTGTGTATTATGATTCTTTGTAGACAGTCATAGCCTAGAAAAACCAACAGCCAGGAGAATGGGTTTGTTCTGTTGGATATATAGTGATTTTTGCCATAATTCACGCTATCTTCACAAGGATGCAAGAAATTCTTTATATATA
>NW_010184183.1:0-2560 GCF_000695765.1 Mesitornis unicolor
TTTGTGGATCTTTTTTAAAAAATAATAATAAAAATAATTCCCTGAAACCGTAGCAAATCTGTAGAAGAGTTGAAGCCTTTCAAGACACTCAATATTTGCCATTAAGAATGGTTATGGTAGGTATTAGTAGATTTAAAATCTGATTGTAGCGGGTTTTTGTAGAGGTAGATATAGAAGCTAACATACAGATTTTCCCCGAATTGAATCGTTCTCAGTCTGTGTTTTCACGTGAATTTAGTTTTATGCTACTGATTTGTTTGTACGTGATCTCTCTTCCTTCCCCCCCCTCCCTTTCTCTCTCCTTCTCTCTTGCTCTTTCTTTCATATTTTGTGTGTATCCTTTAATAAAGGATGTACTTTGTAATTTTAAGGTAATCATGGTTTCTCTCAGAATAAAGAGAAAAGGCTCATTTCTAATGGAAGGCTGGTATGTGGCTAACTGAAATGCAAAAGGAAGAAGAGGGAGGTTTTTTAAGCGGTGGAAGGAGGGGAGTTGATTTCCACATTGACATTTTGGAGATACAAATGCAGAGCAAAATCCTTGGGGTGGGGGGGTGGTGGTAGTGGGGGGGGAAGCCTCGAGATTGGTAATTTTCTTTTGGTGGACTGCGCAGTAGGTATGGTAATTTTAAAAGAGGGTGATTTATATGAGCTTCAGTAAATGCTGCATATTGTATTTCAAAGAGTTTCCTGTCATGACCTCATAAAAAGAGGAGGAGGCTTGTATGTGTTGCAGCGCCTAGTATATGTCGATTTTGTTGCATCGTTGGGCAGCAGCGCTGTAAGAAGGAATGTCAGCTTTTACATAACGCTCTTTTTGCTTTTGACTGTGTGAGGGGCTGTAAGGGTCCATCTTTGTGATCACAGATGGAGTGGAATGGCTTGAAAATGGTAAGTGAACAGGGAGAGCCTGCTCGTGGGGTTTTGTCTCGCTTCTCGCGTGCCTCGCAAATTTCTTTTGTTAGGGGTGGTGGATCGTGAGTCATAAAATAAAATTAGAGAGCCTTGTTTGGTGTTTTTGTGGGATATGCCTGCCTGTGTGTATGTATATATATCTATATATCTGTTTAACGTATCTAGCTGTGATGGCACTTGACGGCGTTTCCATTGAAGGTTGCATTTCAGTCGAGCGAGGATGGTCTCTGCTGACAGTCACGGTGTCATTGTACCGCATGTGCCTGGCAGAGCAGGCAGCCGATGATGCCTTTTAATCTCCGTTTCTGTTACACCAGCCTTAAATACAAACCTAATAATCGCCTCTAAAATTCAGGTATTGCGTTTCCTATGGAGCCAGTGCTGTGGTGGATGGATGGATGGATGCTGGGTGGATGGAAGGGAGTGGTTTTTTTTTGTGTGTCCGGGTGGGGGCTGGGGGGGTGCCGTGTTGTTTTGTGCTTTTTTAAAATGCCGGGAGAAGTCAAAGCCCATTTATGTGAAAAATAGTATTTCTATTTTTAGCCTATATTCTCCTGGCAGAGGAGCCGGGATGCGCTCGCCTTGTCCCCTCTTTTGTGCTTTTTCCTTAGATTGTGCAAAATGGCATGATCGGACACAACTGCTGGAGATGGGGGGCTGTGGGGGACCCGCGTGGGGGCTGGGACCCAACCCGCACAATACCCATCCCTCCTGCCAGCCCCATGGGATGCTGGGGGGTGCGGGTGTCCCCCCCCCCGCCCCCTTTTTCCCCTTAATTTAACGTTTTGCAGACTTTTGCTGCGGATATTTATTATAGGCAGAGGGGAAACAAAGCGACGGTCTTTCCTATTCTTACAGGATTGTCTTTGTCTAGCTGCTTGTTTTGATGGGTGTAAAACAAATAAGATTAGACTGAGCAGCCGAACTGAAAGCGATAGCTGGGAGGAAAAGCCAATGAAAGGTTGCCGGGGAAACGAGCATAGGGGAAGCTGAGTGGGGGAGCAGGTGGCAATCATGTGGGAATACTGCAAACAGTGTAAAAAAAAATAATAAAAAAATAAAAAAAAATATCCCCAAACCAGGGGCTACCTCGATTATCTCTGCTGTTCTTTGTGGCAGTCACAACTTTAATTATTCTTTATAAATAGGTGTTAATTACATTTTTGGCTCAGGCTTACAGTGATTTCTAGAAATCTGGTTTTAAGCATCTGTTCTTTCTCCTCTGCAAAAGAGGGTTATCTTGCTTTTTTTTTCCTTCCCCCTCCCTGCTGTGAAATTGTACGTGCAAAAAATTGCAAGGAATCCTGCGAGGCAGTATTAAAAAAAAATGTAAATTATATTGAATGAAGTTGACAGAGGTATAATAGTGAACTCCCACAGCTGATAGGTTCTGCAAATCATTTCTTAGAATTTTCCAGCAAATGTCCCTATGAGAACAGTAGGTAGAATGAATTTACCCTAAGCAGTGATTTTGTGTTAAGTGATATTGGTATTTTTACAAAATCAGATGGTTATATGGCAGAATAATCGGTTCAGGGGAGTTCACCATATCCTAGGGTTTATGTGCTGAGCGGAATTTACGAAAATGAGATTATTCTTGTCTCCATCTTGAGCCCCACCTTTAGCCACAGTCTGTTATTTTTAT
>NW_010184184.1:0-1411 GCF_000695765.1 Mesitornis unicolor
CCAGCCACTCGTCCCTGAGTGACTTGTATTTGCAAGTCGCAACACATACTGGGGATGATTTTAATCAAGTAATAACAGAGACCAATCACTTCAGTGAATATGTTGCCGAGCTTACACACCTGCCATTTCTCCTACTGAAGCACTAACCTAAGTTTTCTGTTCTGCTCAAATACTCTCTATCATGAATTCATATGATTACATTTACGACATCTACTCCACTGTGAAATTTGACTGAACTAATTAATGAGTCCAAAAATTATCGTATGTGATGTCAAAAGACTGTACTAGGATAATGACACACTATAAGAAAGCAAACAAAGGAAAAAAGGAAACATTTAAGGTGGTATTTGGAGGTAGGATGATGCACAGCCAAGAAGCACAGAATTGCAACACTATAAAAAGCCAGACAGATTGGATATGTCCTCAGTGACTTCAGAATAGAAATCACATGTCCAAATTATTTAGCTGAAAAATTAAAAGCAACTAATCAAAGGTCGTATTAAATGGTAGAAAACTGAGCAAATATAAAGTTCCCCTTTATGAGTTCTCTCTCTTCGGTCATACAGTGCAAGAAATTAGTAGTTTTAAACTCACCTGATTCATTTGCCTTTGAGGCCTCTTTGATTTGCTGTTTAATTTTCATTGCTTCTTCAGCACTCAAGTCTCCTTTTTTCAGTGTCACCACTTGAGGCTGCTCATCTTCATTGTCACTGCCATTGTCACTATCATCATCTGCAAGCAGAAGCTGCTCTCTCTAGACAGGAGAGAAAGAAAACCAATTCTGATTACCACACTAAATCACAACAGCTAAGGGTGAGCTAGTGGTCTTTGGTTTCACTTCTGCAGTAAGGTCAGTGAGAAGACCTGGTGCAGCTGCCAGTGCCAGGCCCTTCCAACACGCTTTGCCCAGACAGCACTCCAGTTCTACCACTGAGACGTAGCATCTCCTAGAAAAAAAATAGCTATATGGGCTCTTCCAATCCAAGACCAAAACAGTAAGACCATGGAAGGAATTAATTCCTTTTGTTCATTATCTTTACTGTACAAGCACTGGCTGCCATGCAACACTAAGGAAATCTTAAATGCATAC
This sequence comes from Mesitornis unicolor, assembly GCF_000695765.1. Taxonomy (NCBI): domain Eukaryota; kingdom Metazoa; phylum Chordata; class Aves; order Mesitornithiformes; family Mesitornithidae; genus Mesitornis; species Mesitornis unicolor. Next base: position 1,091 of record NW_010184184.1, read on the forward strand.
AAATTTGAATCTTGTATGCTGTACTTAAAACAGTGCAAAGAGAAAGGGAATCCATGGTGGCTTTGATACTAAAGCTGCCTAACCAAATCATTGTAGGCATTATAGACACAAGGAATACCATGCCCCTGTTTCTCTCAATCTTGTGCTCTGAGACTGAAGAATAATTTGGGATAAAATTTTATATAAACTTGCTAGCATGGAAACCTCAGTGCAACAACATAAGGACCATAGGAACTAAAAACTTCGTCTTGTAAGTACAGACAGTATTACCATTCGGTATAACCTACTGAAGTTACCAAGATAAAATGCAATCTTCAGCAG
>NW_010184184.1:1442-2313 GCF_000695765.1 Mesitornis unicolor
CTTGTATTAAATTTACTAAAGGCATATTTTTATCTCAAATTCCAACTCATCACAAATAACAGCAGGCCTCTTTCTTAAGGCATTCTGTAAAACCTCGCAATTGGCTGGAAATACATGCAAAAGTACATTGAAAACATGAAGAATGCCCTCAGAAAAGTCTCCCTTCTAACAAGCTGGCTCAAACCTTCCTGCCCTGCCTTCCTGGCCCTGACCATCACACACCAAGGTTTGTGTCTGCTGACCTGATGTTAAAATGATGTTAATCCCTTTCTAATATATTTTTTTACTATACTCCTAACCACTTTTTTTTTCCATTTCTGGCTTTGTAAGGCCAGTTAAACTTGGGACATCGTTGCTGTTTGCCCCACTGCCCCCACAGGCCGCTCTGGCACTGACAGGTCGGCACTGGCTGCTCTGCAAAGGGCACCATGACCACCACCACAGCTGCAATTACTAAAAACAGCAATGGGGAGGGACACTGGATTATTTGTTGTTGCTAGTTTGAATCTCCAACACAGAAGAACAAGTTACAAAGAGTTTCTGTTAATTTTAAGCGGGTAACTACTGTCAGCCCTCGCCTGCAGGGCAATGTCTGGAAGTGCTGCTTCCCCATCGCCTGCGACGGGGCCTCTCCCCTGCCATCATCTTAGGCCCAGGGTGGAGAAACACCGTGGCAGAGGAGGCCTCATGGAGCAGACGCTATCCCTTCCCACCCACAGCGAGGAGCCGTCCGCAGTGGTGGGAAGGGAAGCAGGGCCCCGCAGAAACCCGGGGCGGGGAAGGCCGCACTACCCGAGCGCGGGTCCAGGCCATTACCTTGGTTTCCACCGTGGGCCCTTCCCGATACCCGACCTGCCGCTTGAAGCGGCTG
>NW_010184184.1:2439-2789 GCF_000695765.1 Mesitornis unicolor
CTTCTAGGCCGAACGGACGGCGGCCCTAGTAGGACAAAACTCATACACTTCCTCCCTACTGCAACTCTCCTCGTCATGTGAAGGGGGCAAAGATGCTTTCAGCCAATAGCAGAAGAGCCGGAGCAAGGAAAGAGGATGTAGAGCAAAATGGCTGCGCCTATGCCGGCTTCGAGGAAGAGGCGGGGCTACGTAGTCGGCGGCTCTTAGCGCCAAATTCAAACATTCCGCCATTTTGGAGAGGGGGTCGGTAGGTGGGGAAGTGCTCAGGACACTACAGGGCCTGCGAGGATCATGGCTCCTGGCGTGCCAGGTGAGAGGGGGTAGGGTGGTTGCGTGTCTGCGAAGGGGCT
>NW_010184184.1:2838-9506 GCF_000695765.1 Mesitornis unicolor
CCGGGGTGGGGGCCGGGCTGCAGGCCGTGCCCCTGACGGGGTGGGGGACGGTTCTGCTTTGTGGGACCGACCGCCCCCAGCGGGGTGTCACCCAGGTGTAAGAACAAACAGGGTCAGGTCGAGGTGTGGCCATGTTGGCCGGGTCGGTGCCTCACGGAGAGGCCGAGGCCCTGGGGCTGCGACCCAGCTGCGCTGCCCTCCCTGGTGCTGGGGAAGGGCGATGAAGGTGGAGTAGCGGCATGGAGAGATGGGAGCCTCAGCGCCTCTGGCACTGATATCCCCAGAGGCTTGTGGTGGTTGGTAGGTGTCAGCAGCCCTCCCGAAAAGGACGGCTTATTTGAAGAATAAATAACTGAATTGGAAGTTAGCACATCTCTCAAATGTTATTGTGTGAATCAAAGCAGGTGGACTGCTGCAGCAGCAACGGGATATTTATGTAATATGAGTGTTATTGAGAATGTTAGTATCTTTGCACATCATTATTAATCATACTTTTTTAAAGAGATTCTCCCACAATAGAACCTGTGCCCTTTTAGAGACTTTGTAAGGTCTCTATACTTTGATAAATCATCTTTCATTGTCATTTTATTTACTTTTAAAATTTTATTATGTTACCTAGTTAATATTTCCTATCAGATTCACCCTTAAGTAAAAAAATAAGTCTCTGTATGTACCTATGGGGTAGTATGGTCCATTTCCTGGAGATGTGAAGCTGTGCAAAATGATGCTCGTACATATAGGAGAGCTTTTTTGTATTACAGAATACTCACGATTACTTCACCAAAATGACAGTAATATATCTACTCAGTTGTGCAGGTTTAGGAAACTGAGTTTTCACAGTCATGTCAGTAAAACTATTTCATGCTGTATAGTTTTATCTGCAGAGAGTTAGCAAGTTTTAAACTATAGCAGAAATATGTAATGCTGTTAAGATTCATGTTCCTAATTCTTCAAAACACTTGCAAAGCCTTACATACATTAATTTAAGAGACTACTAATTGCACGTACATTTATGAGTGTGTGCATGCTTACGTTGCAAGATTGGAGCTTACTCTACCTTTGCAAGAAACCTTTGTCAAAGGAAGATAGTTGCTAAATATTTTTGTGCACTTCCGATTCATGCACGAAAAGGATGTTGATAAGGCTCTGTTTATCTCTCTCAGTACCGCTTACAGTGTTTTCCATTTAAATGGGAGATTCTGAGCAGTAATTTTATTTAATTTGTGTGTCTGTCTCACTTTTGTTTTGTAGGAGATTTACGTGACTCTGCATTATCTGTGTTGAACTCACCTAGGTAAAGTAGTACTGGCCAGTTCCCGTGTATGATTAATATATGTAACATAACGTTGTACAAAAACTGCAAACAAAACCTAGTATAACTTTGTACAGTAATTTAAAGTGGGTTTTTTTTCGATGTTTTCCTGCACAAGACTTTTGCCTTTCTCTCCTAACTTCCTTATAGGATTTAAAAAGAAAATGTTCTCTTAATAGAAGTCTTGTTCGGAGGCATCAGATTCTTCCTGGAATGCTGCCATGCAGTAAATTCTCATTCGACCACAAACTCTGCAGCTGCACTCTAGAGTTTCTCCACAAGGAACTTCAATTCTGCGAGGAAGTCCTAAGCTAAAACCAAAACCGTAAACCAAAAGCCCTCCTCCAAATATAAACAGTTTCTGCCACAACTGGGAATAATATTATCTAATGAAAAAATATTTGGCAAGTTCGCGTGGTGTGTCTGAAATCCAGTATACTATCTTCCCTTGCTTAGCTGCTGCTTCCTCTTTAGCCGTCTTTTCTGCCACTCCCCAACCCCACACTTCAGTCATGAAGTCCTTCCCCCACTTTTAAAACTGTTCCTTTCTCTTGTTTACCAGAAGTAAAAATCAATAGCAGTTATAGCATCCTCGGGCCTTTTGGGAAAGAATGAAGTAAAGTAAATCCAAGTTTGCTGCCGCTTCATGTATTAATTTACATTTAGTTCTTAACTACCAATACGCTGATATAATGCTAATGCTATAACTCCTCAAAGCTTTAATATAATAGTCATATATAATATGATGATGATTATTATGTTAATAAAATTGATTTCCCTTCTTGTAAGCAGCAAAAAAAAAAATTGCTAGTAACTTTCTTGCTGGAATGTAGCATCATCTGCTCCATTTGTGAAGTCTTTTATAACTTCTAGTAGTAAGAAGGATGCTTGAAATCTATAGTCTTAGAAACTCCTGAAACCTTTATTATAACACTGGTTTTATATATCTCAAGTTCACTGTGCAATGTATTCTCTTAGAGCTGAAGCTACATGCAGCAGCAATAAATTTCCTGAACTTCATGTTCTTTGTTTTTACATCTGCCATGCTGTTACCCTGAATAAATCTGTGACTTGTAATGAACTGATGCGTACAGCTAGAAGCAGCAGGTTTTCAGAAGGGACCTTTGTATGACTTCACAGGCTTATTCTGATTTTTGTGATTTTAATTTTCTCAAACAGCTGATCTATTTTGAAGTAATCTAATGCATAAATATTCATTTAGTGTTGAAGGTGATGCTATCAAAGTTAGTGTAAGGGTACGTCCCCCTTCAGAGGGAACTGCGTTTACTGATGGAGATCAAGGCTTGTGTTTATCTGTCCTGTCATCAAATACCATCCGTCTACATTCAAAGCCTGAGCCGAAGATCTTCACTTTTGACTATGTTGCAAATATGGAAACAACACAGGTAATAACTTCAAGAATCTCCTAACAATATTGGGTTTTTTCCCCAAAATTTTGACAATCACTACACTAGACTTTTCTAAAGATGTAATGCCTTAGGTCTTATCTTTTGCGGTGGTCAGACTGATAATACGTAGTTATAGTACAGAAATGTTGCACTAAATTCTGCTCCCTAATAGTTTTAATGTATTTTTTTAACTGTTAATTTCTTTAATTAAAGTTTAGTTAAAGTTTGCATTAAAATTGAAGCTTCTATTTGCAAATGTTACAGTAACGCTATAGAGAGAAAAGAAACCCCTCTCTTGAGACAAACATGAAAAGAGCTGGCAGTCAGTAGCTGATATTAAAGATGTGATTTTTAGAATATAAACTCAGAACTTCCTAATATATTAGTTATATTTCCTTCTTGTACATTTGGCTTTTAAACAGATGTGTCGTTCATCTGGGACAGGTAATGCTGGAAGGAAAATACTTCAATTTGATTATTTAAGACTTCAATTCCATTGAACTTCTGTCTTGAAAAACACAAAACCCTACTCACTGTAGGCTGTTATTTGGAGCTAGGCTCTTTTTGCAGGTCTAAGAAATACGTGAAAATAGATGAAGCTAACAAGTCGTGCAGATTTGTTGAATATGCCATCGTGCGGTGGCGAACGTTGAAACTTAACTAGGTTTGATGAGTGTCATAGGTTCAGTGTTGACCTACTGATGGTATAAACCATGTAACGTCATCAAAACGCTGGACCAAAATTTGAAAGCTGTTGAAAGATGCTGAGTTTTATTCTTTTTCTTTCGGTCATCAACAAGGAATGAAATATTTTCAGAGGGAGTGACTTATGTCAGAAAGTCTTAGGATGTATTGTTTTGCTGTGAGAACTCCAGGGGTCTCACTTCAAGGAGTGCAGCCGTTTTGTACTTTGTAAAGTTATGGCATAAGAAAACACTGATAAAAGAGATGCTTAAATGACTGTGCCAAGTGTCTTCTCTTTCTCTTGTCCCCAGGAGTCAGTGTTCTCAACTGTGGCCAAAAATATTGTTGAATCTTGTATGAATGGCTACAATGGAACCATCTTTGCATAGTAAGTCGTTTAATGGTATTTCATAGCAGTCGCAGTGTTTGAGGAGATTGCATTAATGCGCAGTTGTGGTTTTAAGTGCCAGAGCCTGCTTAATGTTACAGAAAACCTTGAAAGTGCTTCCTTAGTGCAGCACAACATAGAGAATGTTCCTGCAGTATTGAGGTGTGCTGCTTATTCCTCTTGCAGACCAACCTATTTGTGGGTGTTACGCTTCTAATACTTAAGGCCAACAGTGTGCATTGTAAACACATTTCAATTTTACTATTGTTTGTCTAAAAACTAGAAGTTTTATTGTGCTCTTAAAGCAAAAGCTATTTGTTTTCACTATGTCCATAGTAAAATGGAATTAAAATTGCTTTAACTTGATATTTGGCCAGCTCCACTCTTTAGTGAGTCTTAGCTGCCTGTGAGAAAACTCATGAAGGATAATTTTAACTGTCAAAATATTTTCAAGGTAGAAATATATCCATGAATATCACATTAACTCTCAATATTTTTTCAATTTTGAAAACTAAGTAAGCACTTTGGTCAAAAATGCTAATTTGGAGGACTGATCTAATCAAAACGTTGCTGCCTAGCACAGCATGTGCAAAACTGTGAAGTCTACTTTGTTACAGTATACAAACATGGAAAAATAAAGTGAAATTGCCCTGAAGTTTTCTAGCATGGTTAATAACTATGGTTAAAATAAAAGATTATTCAACTTAAAGGTATTTTTCTCATTTTGTGTTTATGTGCACTACTGAGTGACATAAAAGCTAAAAGATTGATCCAAAAATTAGTTTAATGTATATATTCGAAAGCTTTCATTTTAATGCCAAGTTCCATTATTTTCCTTTCCAACAGAAATAAGGGAGAAAATGGGGAGGGAGAGAGGAGAAGAGAAAAGATGATTTACCTAACAATTTCATGGTCAAACTTGCTCTTCTATTTTTGTACCTTTTTAGCTGATTTCTCAGCTTGTGTCTGTCTCTTTTTATCTTCAGTTCAGGAGACTATTTTTTCATTTTAAGCTGTGAGTTCTCCTTAAACCATGCAGATCAATGAAAAATTCAGAGCTAAAATAAAACTTTGTCTGACTTCTTTTTTTGTTTGTTTTGATAGTGGCCAGACTGGATCAGGAAAAACCTTTACTATGATGGGTAAGTGGATGAGAGAGCTTAATTTTTCAGTGGTTTCTTAATATTTTTTTTGTCTTTAATTGAAAAGTTGTCCTGCCTCAACACCAGTGATGATTTAGATTTTTGTCTTCCTGTAGATAACTTTAAGGTTTAAGAAACGATGTAGTGTTCAGTGCAGTTGTTCTTGCATTATATCAAAAGAGTGAAGTGTAGATACTCTCATCTGTCTTTTTGAAGATTTAGATTTTTTTGTTTGTTTCTGTTTTTAACAGGACAGAAGCTTTTCAATTAAATCAAACACTTTTAGTAAATTTTCTCAAAAATTAGTATTTTACTGGTTTCCCTCTTTGGCTGATATCCCTTGTATGTGTAGAAAAATATTCTAGTATGCAAGAGTCTTCCATATTAAAATACTGTGAGGTTTTCAAAAGAACTGCTTCCTACCCAGCTAGGAATTTAAGGCCTCTCTGTATGTGAAGGGATCCCCCTGTAATCTTGTTCTTCCTACAGTGGTGATTTCAATGCATTAAAATGTATGTGACATTAGAAAATTACTGAAATAACCAAAACCAGTTTGGATGACGTGTTTTCAAGTCCTACATAGAAATTAACTAAACATGGGGATGAATCTACCCCATGCTTCTGGTTCCTCAAATCAGCGTTGAAGTAGCTGTACTCATGTACCTGCACATCTGTACATGTCTTCTGTGGAAGTCCAAGTGGTTTTTACTATTTTAGACTTTGGTAACCTATGGACAGGTGAAACAAACTTTCACAGGCATCATTTAGACTACATAAAAATCTGATTATGGAACATTATCTTAGATCTTGAAAGTTTGCATGTCTTCTGTGGTTTTGCCATAAACTGACTAAAACCTGGTTGCTGAAGTCTCATGTAATGACATCGTGAAAAGATCAACCATTATTCTTGAGTAGTACTAATTTTTTTATTTTTTTTCATTAAAAATTTCTTTAGGACCATCTGATTCTGATAATTTCACTCACAGTCTGAGAGGTGTAATTCCACGGAGCTTTGAATACTTATTTTTCCTAATTGAACGTGAAAAAGAAAAGGTACCTTTATTCTATACTTATTATTGCAGTGAAAGTAATGCGTCTCATTAAAGATCAGCTAAGGCTGTTTGGTAAGCCCAGTGTGTAGCAGTTAAGTTTCCAGGATTATTGGTGTCTTGTGTCAAATTTATTAATGAGAAATACTTGTCTAGTACTCTACCAAATTATAGTATACTTTCTTCAGACACAAGCGTGCTTATGTTTTGAGTCTAAAACATGCATCTAAGTTTCTGGGTGTCGGTTGTCATCTGGGCATCAGGAATGTATAGTATGCAGAATATATATGCAGACTAGTAGCTTTAGATATGCACAGAAAGATACTTGCTGCCATACAGTGCCAGACTTAATAAAAGCAATCTGTTTATAGTGTAAATTACTGTGTTTTTCAGGCTGGCAGTGGAAAGAGTTTTCTCTGCAAATGCTCATTTATTGAAATCTACAACGAACAGATATTTGACTTGTTAGATTCTGCTTCAGCTGGACTCTTTCTCAGAGAACACATCAAGAAGGGAGTCTTTGTTGATGGTGCTGTTGAACAGGTGCTGTCATCTGCTGCTGAAGCGTACCAGGTATTTTTGTCACTTTTTAAATGTTTGGACTATTTATCTTGATGTTTATTTGGTAAATATTCCTCTGTGATTAAAGCACTTTTTTTTGCACAGTGTCTGTGACACTCTCTT
>NW_010184184.1:9537-39086 GCF_000695765.1 Mesitornis unicolor
ATCTCCATCCTCCAGAAGACACTGTAAAAAGCTGCTTATAGGCAATGCTTCCTGACTATCTCACACAAGTAAGAAATCATACAGTTCTGGAGTTTGGAATATATGAATTGCAATTACAGTAATCTTTTCCTAACGTTTGCCCTACACATTTCTGAAATACAACATCTCCTGCTAATTAGGCAGCATATGTGTTCCAGAAATTGTCACATTTATTTCTCCATAAATGAGACACATATGCATAGTACTACTGTGACTTTAAATCTTTTTTTTTCTTGTATACTGCTAACATACACCAGTGCTGGATATGTTATGCTTTGAAATGGCACTCTTGGAAGAAAGATGTAAATATTATAATTAGTATTTTTATTAAGCTGGACTGTAGGTATATTTTTTCCACTTATTTTTATAATAATTCTGTTGGAAAAAAATTTAAAAGTCCTTGTCCTTGGTTTTTGAAAGCTGTTACACTGAAATATGCTTACTATTATTTGTCACTTGCCTGTAAATACTGAATACAATCTGAGATACTTGATACTATTTGATGTCTTTTTCATCCTTAGGTATTAACTATGGGCTGGAGAAACCAACGTGTAGCATCAACCTCCATGAACAGAGAATCATCAAGATCACACGCAGTTTTCACTATCACAGTGGAATCCATGGAGAAAAACAATGAGGTGGTTAACATTCGGTCTTCTCTGCTCAACCTAGTAGACTTAGCAGGATCTGAGAGACAAAAAGACACCCATACAGAAGGACTGAGGTTGAAGGTTAGTTCTGTAACATCTTGTGGCATCTTTCGCCTTTCAGATGCACTGCCCTGTTCCATACACCAAATGTGTTCACTTTTTTTTTCCCCTCTCCTTAGGAGGCAGGTAACATAAATCGATCACTAAGTTGCTTGGGCCAAGTAATCACAGCACTTGTTGATGTGAGTAATGGAAAGCAGAGACACATTTGTTACAGGGATTCCAAGCTCACTTTTCTGCTACGGGTAATGTATATCCTTTGGATTTCATATGCTACTTGGGTTGTAGGAAAAAATTTGTTTGGGTTGTTTTTTTACTTTAAAAAGCTGAACTCAGATACATCAAAAATTTGTTTCCATATTGGGCAGGTGGAACAAAGCTTGAAAAATACCATTTTAACTAAACAGACTTATACTCGATTTATCGCTGTTAAGAAAAAAAAAATTATGGTCTTAATCTCCTTTTATGTATTCGCAAGTTTTAAAGAAAATGAAGCATATGTTTTCATCCTTATAATTTGGGAAATACTGTGTATCACAGTGTAATAATTAGCGATGTGTTGAAACGTTTGACAGTGTTTCCAGAATTAGCCTATGTGTTAAGTGTTGGTGTGATCTTAAGAATTAACTGAATTTACAATTTCCTACCTGAGAGCTTATGGGCTCTTTTCAAGATTAACAGGAAACAAAGATGAAAGCAGTCAAAGATTTGTTGTATGCCAGTGCTCACCAATATTCCATGAACAGTAATGAAAAATATCTACAATATATTTATATAATAGTACTTGTACATAATACAGTATATGTGTTACAACACAAATCACAGCAAAACTTCCCATCATTCCATCCGTCTTCTATGTATATCTTAGAATCACAAACCTCTGAAGAATTATGTTTCTTCAAGGCAACCCAAAATACATAGAAATTGGGAGAGAATTACAACTGTAGGAGCTATTACTTTCTTAAATGGGTATTAATTTTTTTGGTGGTTGTACTGCAAAGAAGTCCACAAGCATGACCTCTGCTACACAGAATGCCATTGCGGCTTGTGGACTATGTTGTCCTAAGCTTTTAGTCTTGGGTATAACTGCTGCCTTCTCCAGAGAGTTGTGAGCTCCTTGTCTAGCAGCATTGGAGGTAATTGAAGACACGTGTAAAAGAGAGATTCATTTACAGTCATGTCCTTTATACCAACATTTGAAATAAAGTTTCAGAAACTTAAGTAACATGGAGATTTGTTTAATAAAATCCCTTCTGCAGTTTGTTTTAAGTGATACACAGTAGCTCTTAGAGGATAACTTTCTGCTGTAGCCAAAACCATGCAAATAAAGCTAACTTCTATGTCTTTAAATAGGATTCCCTTGGTGGTAATGCAAAAACATCTATAATCGCAAATGTTCATCCGGGATCCAGGTGTTTTGGTGAAACACTGTCCACCCTTAATTTTGCTCAGCGAGCAAAGTTGATTAAAAACAAGGTAAGAGAGTTACTCAATGTCTTTATTGTTGCGAGAAACAATTTCTTGTTGTTTAAACTACACATCTGCAAACAAGATAGCTTCATTGAAACACTCCTATGCTTACACTAATTTAAATGAATATAACTTACTTTAAAATCCTAACTTTCCTAAATGTTTATGATGAATGATTTCTGCAAAGGACTTGTTTGATTATGAATATAGTACAACAATTGGCGACTAGGTAAAGGCTGGTAATAGTGTGTGTTTCTTGCTTGTTCTCCAAGCACTTCACTGAAAAAAGTAACTAAATCTCTACTTTAATCATCATTAAAAAAATTTGACTCAGTAGTATTTCAGTGCATGCTAAATTTTTAATATCTTAATTCCCAAAACATAATTTCTCATGAGTAAGTTTTGAAAGTATGTTGACATCTGTCTGGAAACTAATGCCTTTGGTGTATACTGCTTAGCTTTGTTGGTCAAAAAGCTCTAGAGAAAACTGCAGAAAACATTTAATTTTTTAACCAATATTTTTAGCCAAAGTGCAACTTACTGGTTTCTCAGCAATTTGAACATTGCTTTTCCCATGAGTTCTTCCTTTCCTAAGATGGAAAATTTCTCTGTAGTTTTGTTGCTTTGCAGTCTTTGACTCTCCTTTTATCCTATAAGATATAAGAATTTTTTATTTGTTCCTCTTCCTAATTTTCTCTTAACATATTTATGAAAGGCTGTGGTAAATGAAGATACACAAGGAAATGTGAGCCAACTGCAAGCTGAGGTGAAAAAGCTGAAAGAGCAGCTTGCTCAACTTACTTCAGTGCCATCTATGCATGATATTTCTGCATCACAGGGTAAGAGTTGGAGGTGAGGGGAGAGAGAACTTGCTACCTTTTTAGCCTAGAGTATTTGGGCCTTATGTAATTCATGAAGTCTCTGAACAATTAATATTTTTGTAGGGACTGACCTAACGAGGTTGCATTTGTCTTATGGATCGCACTGCCTGTATTTGTATCTAATATTTTGCAGAAATTGTCAACATGATTTTATTTTCTTCCTTTCATAAGTTTGTGTACGGGGCTATGTTTCTGTTATAGGATACCTAGAATACTCTTCCAGTTCGTAAGAGGTATGCTGCCTAAAAATTTAATTAACCAAAAGTACACTCAAAGTTGCTTGTGCATTTGTTTTGGAGGGAGGGCAGTTGATCATGCCCATTGAATCTGCATTCTTTTTAAGCTCAGAACTAGGTTTCCCACCCACTTTCTCTTTTGCCCCTTCAGGAAGATCCTAAGAAGGTCGTTTACTGTTCAATAAAAGATCAGTTTCAATTTAAGATGGTAATGGGGGACTTATCAATATGTAAATCTTTTCTTTCAGTAACGTTTTACTAGACCACTGTATCTGCAATACAGATCCCAGCATAGGTTTCTACTGTGTCTGCTTCTCATGGAATTACACTACCTTATAATGTTTGATTACAAGGTAGCAAACTTGATCTTGTAACTCTTACTGTGATCCTGAGTCAACTCTTTCCTGAGCTTACCAAGAAACAGAAGATACAACAGAAGCTACTAGAGAAGTTAGAATGACTGGTCTAATATGAAGCATCTGCAGTTGAGTTTTCCTAAGGAAAAGTTACTTCTCTGTGAGCATAGACATTTAACCAGTAAAAAAAAGTCAGTGATAGTGTGGAACACTGAGTCACTGGCTGTGAATGCATCAATGTTGACAGAGGGCTCAAAAATGTTAGAGTTGTGACAGAGTTCTGAGGGAAAGCAAGTGATGATGCTTAAACACGGAAGAGAGGTTTTATGTAGGACCTAATGTATTAGAGCTGTGTTTAGTCTATGCAGTCAAATCACGTTTGTAATATTTGATCCTGCAAATATGAAATCTGCTTACTAGCTACTTTAAAAACATGATGGCATTTTTTAATATATTAAATTACAGTAGGGTAGTTATTATGCACTTAGACACTATGGTGATTAGTATTTTATAAATAAGTAGTCTTACCTGTATGAGAATATTCAAGAAAGCTATTTTGAATTAATTTCTGAAGTGGATTGGTTAAGACCTTCTAATCCCTTGTGTGGACACTTTCCTGCAAGATTAAATCACTAATTGTCCACTTAATTCATGCTTATTTTCCTGAATTTCCTTCTCATAAAACAGTTAGTCCACTTTTAATATGTACAAACTGTAGTAATAATAATGCCACTAATGGCTTAGTGTTATCAAATTTATTTCAGAGGAGTTTTGCATTTTAGAGATATACTCAGCTGAACAAACTGATTCTTTTATTTTAATAAAAGTTCATTGTAAAGCCATTTTATGCTTGAACAACTTTGTTAATTATATAGTTATGTATATCGAGTCTTCTTTATCAACCCTTGCAGGTGACTAAATTACAGTCTAAACATCTTTGCTCAGGGTACGGCACATGATCTTATAGGAATTACATTGTTCAAAGAATTTATTTAAATTTTCTTTACGTAACTGCCATGTTATACATTTAGGAAAACCTAGTTACCATATTTATTAAAATATCACTTATTTGTTTCGTTGACTTACCCTACAGGTGCTGTTGAAAAAGAGAAGAACAACATAAATTACATGAACAACTTTCTTGAAGCAATGTTGTTCTGGGAGAAATCAGAAAGTGAAAAGAAGGTAAGAAAGCACTAACAATTTCTAAGCGCATTCTGTGTACTATCTGATAAGAGCATATTGAAACTGACTCTTTTCTTGATTTTTCTTTGGTTTAATCTGTCCAAAGATGATAAAGTTTCATAATAAGGGAACTAGTCAAATGGCATTCGCGATAAACTCTTTCAAATTCAGACAGACCTTAGGATAGCATTCATAGTATGTTTAGTTTTAGGGGATGGGTTTTTAATTTGGATTTTCTAATTAAAAATTTGAACAGAAAAACAAATTTCTGTACCACTTGATTTTGAGTGCATCTTTGAGTGTCTGAGTGTGTTTTTCAAAGCAAACCTCCCAGTTATCCCCATTTTATTGTGCTTTGGTTCATGTCGTGGGGCAGTGATGAATCATCCAAAATGGATATTTATATTTAAGAAAACAAACTGAAACAGGCACCCTAAGGGTGCATCTAACGTGCTTAACTGAATGCTTTTGGAGCTTCTAAGTAAAGTTTTTGCAATATAGTATGTAATTTGGCTTCTCAGTATGAGCTGTTGCTCTACAGATCTGCTCTGAATGAATGATAGTCCGTGTATTCACAAAATTATTGTTAACTGAGTTCTGCATGATTTGTGTGTATGTGATATGTACACCTTAAGAATTCATTTAGTGTAACTGTCACTTTTCCACCAATCTGTATATGTACATTCTAAGAATTTATTAGAAAAAATTGCTCAACTAGAAGATCTGTGCACCAAGAAGGAGAAATTTATTCAGTCCAATAAAATGATAGTTAAATTCCGTGAAGACCATATTGTTCGCTTGGAGAGATTACATAAAGAGGCTGGTGGAAGTTTATTGCCAAAAGAGCAAGATGATCTCCTCACTGAATTGAGGGAGGAATTACAGACACTCAGAGAACAAGTAAGTCTTTAGTTTTTCCTTTATAGAACATTTTTCTTCTGTGAGAATAACTGTGTGATGAAGTTCTGTAATGGGCAGATATAGGCTTTTTAGGAAAGAGAGGCAGGAAAAAAGTGGATGGGTGGTGGGTCCCTTTACAGAAGGGGTCCCTTTACATCTTAAATGCATGGAGTTTCCCAATGGAAAGAGCAATGGGTGGGTTTAGAGTTTTGAGTTTGTGTAAGAGGAGAGACTAGTAAAGGTGATGTCATGGTGGAAGCTTGCTACAGGCCACCTAACCTGGGTTAGGTAGGGGACTAAGTCTCCTTTTAGCAACTCAAGAAAGTCTCCAAATCACAAATCCTCACTCTTACGGGTGACTTTAACCTGCCTGACATTTGTTGAAAGGGAAAGACAGCAGGATGCAAGTAATACAGCAGGTTTCTGAAGGACAACAACATAGGTGCTAGATGTGCCAGTTGGGGTGATGCTGTCCTGGAGCTGTTTGAGGAAGGCAAGTTGCAAAGTGCATACCTACGGCTTCAGGAGAGGAGGCTTTGGGTTATTTGGGTACCTCGTTGGTGTGGTATTTGTGAGGCAGTTTTGAAGAACAAAGCAGCTCAAGAAAGAAGGCAGACCTTAACACCAAGTTCCTCCAAGTGCAAGAAGGAAAAAGGAGTTGATGCATTAGATGACAAGCTTGAATCTGTAGCTCATAACTGAGCTCCAAAGTGAAGGGGTGGGAGGGAAAAGTACCAAAGTCAGGACAGTCATTAAAAGACTACAGAAACGTTACTATGGCATGCAGGGACAGTGTTAAAAAAGCCAAAACTAAAAGTTGAAACGAAAAGGGACATCAAGAGCAGTAAGAAAAGCTACTGCCTCATTATCAGTAAAACAATAAGCATGTAAAATGTAAACCCACTGTCTTTTTTAAGATCAGATTCCAAGGGAGTAAGAAAATTAACAACAAGGCACTTTTAACCACTGTAAGGAATACCTTTTTTTCCTCTTCTATTACAATTTAGTTTTTATTAAAGGGAGTAGAGCAAAACCTCATTATGTATAGCATTGTCTGGAAAATAAAAACTGTTGAGTAAAATACTGGTTATCACAGATGGAACAACACCCACGAATTGCAAAGTATGCCATGGAGAACCATAACCTCAGAGAGGAGAATAAGAGACTTCGTTCTTTAAAGTCAGTTAAAAAGGCCCAAGAAATTGATGCTCAGACCATCACAGAACTAGAAAAAGCTTTTTTGGAAGCTTCATCCACAGAGAAAAATACTGGAGGTAAAAATATACTTTTATTCAGCTAATAAACTTACTGTATTTCTGTTGTGTGCAGTGTAGTGTTGAAAATGTTGTCTGTCTTGATTTATTTTTGCCTTCTTCAAAGTGATACCTGAAGACTGTTAAAAGAGGTTTACTTTATTTTATTCACATTGACCTTCAAGCAAATACAGCAATAGGGAATTTGGATTCTTGTGCATCTTGTGAACACCATCCATAATCTCATTTTGTTGGCTTTAGTTGTTATGAAGACTGCAGTAATATTAATTATTCCACTGGTTTTCATGTGGACTCTTGCTGATAACCATTTTTTTTCAATCTCAATTACTGCTCTGCTGTTCAAAAGCCTACATTTTAGTAAAACTTGTAATATTTTAGCTACTCTGTGATTTCAGAGGGTATATGTTTGTTCTTTAGGTCATCATTTATATTCTACTACCATCTCAGCGGAAGGCAACTCACTGGCATCTGTTGAAAAGCTGAAAGCACGCCTGCTACAGACTCAAAGTGAACTGGCAAGTTCAAAACAAGAATATGAGGAATTCAAAGAGCTAACCAAGTGAGACAAAACAGTATAGAAATGTCTTTAAATAGTTACTTATATTGATTTTTTAGTCCAGTCTATATTCTTTGCATCTAAGAGAGGACTAAGTTGGGAAAAATGGCATAAACAGAATATATTCCGGCCAGACTAGGGGTCAACCATGATGCAATCTGAAGGCATGTCTGCACTGTTGCAGGTTTCTATGTCTTTCCAAAAGCTCCTCTTTACGCTAAGACACACAATAATGCTTCACAACATGCAGGAGATGCACATACCCTGGAATTCTGATAGTCACCTACTTCATGGGACAGGGAAAGTTTGGCTTAGTTTCCATGTTGAGCAAATGTGTTTTGTTGTTTTTTTTTTCCTGTAATTGAAATATTACAGATGGAAGCAGTGACAGGAGCTAAGGGTTGATGGGGTTTGGAGGGCAGTATTTTGGGGGATTTGTTTGTTTTAGTGCAACAGTATTTAATTTGACCTCTTTAAGATGGCAAGTTTGAATTACCATACACGTAGAATCCAAGCACCCCAGAAAATTTTGAGTTAACTGTTGGCTAATTTTGTCTCCACTTCAGATATTTTTACAAAGGCAGTAATACAGCTATCTTGAGACTTGTTATTGGAATAGAGATGTAATTCAAATTAAAGCAAAGACATGGTGTCAATAGTTAATTCATGTCTGTTTGCTTTGGCATCTAAACAGGAGATAAGTGTCTACTTTGTCCTTAGTAACGTCATAAAGAATTTACTGTTATGGCCCTCCTTGAGGGCAGCAAAAGATAAGGTGAAAGGCCTGAATAATACCTTCCCTGTGTATTTATATTCACATGCAAGTGAGTAACACATGGCTTAACTTGATCAATGCCATTTCTGAAAAATTCAAGTCCTGTTACTGAAGATAAAAGAAAAATAACTGTGTTGCTCATGAGCATAATGTAAACCTGGAAGGCAAAAGAGATCTGATTTTCTTTGTTATTATTATTATTGATTTATTTTTTAAAAGTACCTTTGTAATGTCCTTTTTGCTCATTCAGGCAATTGTCCAAATCTGTAATTTTATTTTTAGACTCTTCTGTGTTAGCAAATCCTGTGAACTTCATAAATAGTAACTTTACTAACTACTGAGTTTATCAATTCAGCAATACATCTATTGTCCTGTATCATTAGTTACAATGATTTCTTTATATGGTCATATATTAGTTACTTTACTTTCCTGGGCATTCAATGTATTGCATGTTTTGTGCATGTTTTGCTTTCTTGATAGTATGTATGCATTTTTATTATCAAATACTGACATTTTCTTAGCGGAGTGCAGTCAAACAGAAGTGTGCATTTGAGCCTCTGGATTCATCTCTGGATTTCACTAAAGTTTAAATTTGTTTCCAGTTTCAGAGTAACTGGATGCTTGATTTTACATGCAACTGTAACTGTAAGCTGTAACCAAATAAGTAGAGTAAAATTTAACAATTTCACAAAATGAACATATGCTAATTTTTCCCTTGTCCAATAGCAGTCAGAACTAAAGTTCTATTTGGTTCTGTAAGTTTTGTTGCTAACATGAGGAAAAGTGATAGCATTAAACTGCCAAAAGATGAAATAGTCCATTTCCCTTTGTCTGTAGACTTTGTCCCTACAATTATGTCAGTAAGGCCGACTATCACAGTAACAGCATGTAGCTCTGCAAAATACCTAATGAAAATTATTCCTAAATTTCAGCTCAACTGCTGGATTTCAGCTAAAGTACTCTTGGAGGGCAAAATCATCTTAACAGCAGCACTTCAAAAAAAAAGAATCTTTAAAGGATTTTCTTTAATACTGGCAAGCACCAGTTCAGACTTCTCATATAACTGGATAACATTTTAGAGCTTAAAACCATATTGGTATGGGTGATACCACTTTCTCACAAAAGGAATTGCAGAGCTCTCAGCTTATTTCTTACCGTGTAATGGATTTTTTTTCTGACACGTTTCGTTATCCATCTGCTTGCTTCATTATGCAAGCACAAATAAGCTTCTTAGCTTTTTCTTTTTTTTTTTTAACTTTTTAATACAGCAGTGGTGGTTTTCTTCTCAAAATAATGTATTTCAATGCTTGGGCAAGAGTTCAGCTTCAGTTTGCTCATTGGCAACACTGCAGCTTATTCATACTGAGGGGAGGGCATACTGCTTTTGACAGTAGTAAAATACTTCCTAAACAGGAAAAAGCACATGGAACAGGAATCAGAGCTTCAGTCCCTTCGGAAGGCAAACCAACATCTTGAAAACATTCTGGAGGCAACCAAAGCACACAAGCGCCAAGAAGTCTCTCAGTTACATAAGCTACATAGAGAAACGCTTAAGGTACGAGAATGAGTTTGTTTAAAACCATGTGTACTTACTCCTGAGTTGTGTGAGGACACAGACTTTCATTGTATGACTCCTTAACCTAACCAGGGTTCTGCCATGGAATCTATTCATGATATAAAGCAGATATGCTGCTTTTTTGTTCCGAAATATTTAATAACTGCTACTGTAATCAGATGACAAATCTGAAAGCAGTGGTTTAGAACTAGCAACTTTGAGCATTTTCTTTCATTATTCATTGTAGGAGTGTGAAATATAATACCAGACAAAGTCTTAATTTTACAGTTAAAATAAAGACTGTTTTGTAATCTTTATAACAGAACATTACCACTCCAACGAAAGCTTACCAGCTAAGATCTCGCCTAGTGCCACGAATAAGCCCAGAAATCTTAGATTATAATTCTGAAGATTTTCACTGTCCTGGAGAGATGATGGATAACATCTTGAAAGAGCCAGTTCCCCCAGAGATGAGTGAACAAGCATATGAGGCCATTGCTGAGGAGCTCAAATCGGCACAGGTGAATGTTCTGTATAAGAACTGAAGCGTATGTATAACTTTTTAATAAAGTGGGTTTTGGCATGAAATACTTCCCCCACACCAAACATATTTTACTTTGCATGGGAAACTGAAGCTCTTGATGAATACTTAAGGCTTCAGTAAACAGTTAATTGTATGTTGTACTTAAGAGGATTTACAATGAAAATATTGCAAGGGATTTGAGTTGAATATTGTAAGCAGTTTAAGATAGACAGGGCTTTCAACTCTTACTATTTTAACCTGATGACTTCTTTCTGAGGAAACTTCTTTATAAGACTCCGGTGACAGCCCCATTTGGAACAATACCCAATCTTAATATATAATGCTGCATTTATTTGAAGAAACCTGCCAAATATCGCTAGTTCACTGTTATACCTTAATTGTCTTGTATCATTCCTAAAGGGCAAGTCAGGTCTTTTGTCACTCAAGTGCTACAAAGTTACCTGAACTACTACTCTCTAGCAGCTGGAACTAACTTCAGTACATGTAAAACCCTGGCACAGTAGCCAAAACCCCTCTTTGATGCTTACCACAATGCAGAGATTCTGTAAGGAATTTAGCTAGTGTATATTTTGAGTAACTTATTTTTAAAGCTTTATTTCTCCGAGATAAACTTGTGTCTGAAAGCTAAGTGTTTATTGGATTCAGTCCTTGTATTCCCTGACAGGTTTTGTGTTCTGGCAGTTTACTTGGCAATAGGAGAAATCAGCTACTTAAGATACCAGTTTATTTTTTAATTTTCTGTTGGTTCAGGTCATGAAAAAAGAAAGTGGTTGACGTTTTTATATTTAATATGCACAGACTGCCATATGGCATGTGAGAATAACTGGAAGATGGGCGTTCTAATTTTTAGTGTCTGTTGTGTCACAGGAGCAACTGAGCACAGTGCAGACAAAGCTGGATGAAGAGGAAAGCAAGAATATAAAGCTTCAGCAGCATATTAATAAACTGGAGCATCATTCTGCACAAATACAGGAGGTGAGAGAATGATATAATCCAGGGCTATATGTGAATGTGTATATATGACAAGGTGGTATCTACCACGCTCATACTACTGTGTTGTTTTGCGAGGTCTGCAGTGTTACTTGCATTTTGACTTTTGAAAAATTTACGTAGCATCACAGCTCTGGGCTCTGCAGGAAGACAAGGACTTCATTTAATATAATACTGTATGCTTGAGTTTGTTGTTGGTTTTTTTTTCTTTCTGTTGTTTTAAATGTGGTCCTGAGCCTGTTTGATCTTAAATATAAGCAAATAGACAATCAAGATGTTTGTACTTGATTCTGGCCAACTTTGTGATTTCTGGAAAACAGCGGCAGTCACAAAGAAATCTTAAACTTTGGAATACTAAAAATACTCCTTGCTTCAGTTGGAACTGAACTGAAACCTTTTTATAAAATATTAACAAGTTTCCCTTAATTGCTAGGTTTAATAGAAAAGGAAATAAGGCCTGTTTTCAGATCAGTCTCATTTTTGATAGCTATTCTGAAGCAGATCTTGGGACCTTAGCTGCGAGTTGCTTTTAAATGAACTTTTTAGATAAGGCAGTGTCTTCAGTTATATTGATTTTTTTTTTTCTTGGACTTCTATGGATTTCAGATTCATCAAATACCGAATTTAAAAAAAAAAAAGTATCTTGTATTTATAATCAGCTGATGAAACGTTCTAATGCATTACTATTGTTAGAGCTCTGAAACCTAGTCACTCCTGTATTTCCTTCCATTTAAAAATTTTACGTCTCTTCTCAAGCTTCTTTCATCCGAAAGGAATGACTGGAGTAAAGAACGCCAGGAGCTCCTTGAACAGATAAAATCACTTGAAAAGCAATTTCAAGACAGTCAAAGCAAGGCTGATAGTAAGTCTATGTTACACTGAAATTCCCTACAAAGTTTTGAGGTGTCTTAATGTTTTGAATCAACAATAACATATGCTAAGTAACTACTTGGGTTTAAGATGTTAAAGTCATACTGATTTGATTTTTTTTAACCTTTTTTGTAAGGAAAAGAATGTCTAATACTTGCAGAATAGCTTTTCTCTGCTCAGTCCTGCACAGTATACAATACTGAAAATAGTTCTCCGTTCATTCTGAATGTGAAGGGAGCACAGGATACACTGTTTTATAAAGAAAACAGTAGCAAAAAGGGAAAGTCTATGGAAATGCAGTGATATTGTCTGGAATGGTTTTTATTCTGCTTGTGCTCTTGAGTTCTTAAAGTCAATGTTTCATTGACCTTTTCCATTTTCAAATCCTTTTTGTGTGTGACATTCAAGGTTAATTCCACAGAATATGTGTAAAGTTTTATGAGACTTTCCCAGGATGTTCTGAAGTGTTACATGTCCTGTATCTAGCAGTTTTCCAAATAACATGTAAAATGTTTGTTTTTTGACAGTACTAAAAAGTGAAGTCTATGACTTGCGCATTGTCCTGCAGTCTGCAGACAAGGAGCTGTCTGCTGTAAAATCAGAATATAGTGCCTTTAGGGAAAAGCAAGAGAAAGAAATGAGTCAGCTTTCTGGTAGACACATGGATGTACAGTTCCAGCTGGACAGCGTCAGGTATGTTGGCAGTTTGGTAAAGTGCCTTAACCTCCCTTCTGGGTGCACCCAGTGATTTAGTTCTTTTCTGCATGTGAACTTGCACTTCACATGACTTAAAGTTATTTTGTGTTTATGTCCTTTGCTTATTTTTTTTCTCAATTCTTTCCATGCCTTTTTCAGAGCCATGAAGTGGAACATAGTGAAATTAGCCGAAAGAAAACTAAATGAGGCTTCCTTAATTTTGGTTTGCTATTGCATTTTCCCATTAAGTAGGGTATACCTGTACGCTTATTTATCTCCAAAAGTTAAGTAGCTGAAGAGGCATTGTTGGGGTTTTTTTCCAATTTAGTCTTAAAAATTAAATGTTACTTCTCAGTCTGGCCACATGAATCAGGTGACATAATGATGCTGCTCTAAAAATTCAAGCAGAAAGAAATCATGAAGCCTAAAAAGATCACTATGTTGTAAGCAATAATTGCCATTATTATTGGGAGGTGAAAATCAGTGAGATTTTTTAATCATTAGCACAGCTTAGTTAAGTTTTGGTGGTGGTGATTTTTTTGTTTTGTTGAGTTTTGGTTTTGAGGTGTGGGGTGTTTCTGGTTTTGCTTGTTTTTCCTGGAAAGCTTAACTACATTATTGCATTACAGCAGGTCATGTCTTAGCTGAAATAATTTTTTTTTAGTGATGCATTGTGAGTCTGGGAACTTGGAAATGAAATTACATGTTGTGGTTTTGTTTTAGCAGAAGTACTGACTTTTATGGGGTTCTTTCTATAGACTCTCCATTAATAAAATGATTCATAACACTTCTCTAGCAGCTCTTTTACCCCTTCTTTCTTTTCGCTTTTGTGAAAGATCAAATGAAATAAGTTTCCAGGACAACAATTTAGAGGGAAACAACCCAGAGTTGCCCAGAATATATAAAGGTTTTATACGAGATAAATAACTCTGATATCAACTAAGCAGATGTAGGTACTCAGGATCATTCTAACAGAGACTGTAATTTCTATGAAATTTTGTAAGAAGTAGATTATTTCTAGGGAGCAGGAAGAATACTCTGCATTCTCTGCCAGTGCCACTTTAAATTTCCCTTGCCCTTCATAAATCTAGGGATTCTGACCATTTATGGCAGTCACTTCTTTCTAAAATAACTATACTCTGTGTATGATCTGAAGATTATAAAATACAATTGATTCAAGTACTTTTATCACGAGACAAAACCTTATCTTAATTTTGTGGGTGAGTTTTCATTGGTTTTGGTTGTTTGGGTTTTTTAATAAAGGCTAGAACACGAAAAGATTCTTGAAGAAAAAGCAAGCTTGCAGGATGACTACGACAATTTGCAGGAAGTAACAAAGTTTGAGACGGATCAACTGAAGCAACAACTTGAGGACAGAAAGCAAGAAGGAGAAGCAATGAAAACTGAGCTTTGTGTAAGACAGTCAAGGCTTTTAAAGGACTTTATTTTACACAGTTACTCATGTAGTCAGATTGTTAAATTCTTGTTATTGTATCATTGATAATATTCTACATGGTAATAATAGGTTTCCTGGTGATTTCATTTGGAAGATGTACCCAGAAGCTTTTTTAAAACTTGGTGCAAGATTTTTGCAACCACAGGCTACAAGAAATATCCAATAGCATGATAAAGTAGTAAGTATTTTGGCTGAAGAAATTGCTCTGAAAGTGTTGAGGGAGATAGGTTAATAACTAAAGGAATAAGAAACTGCTTTGGAAAAGAATCCTGACATCGAAATGCTACTGACCATTCATCTCGGTGCTAGCTAGGACTAGCTTACTTATTCTATATTTACAAAGCAGTTTCATAAAAATTTTCATAGTGAATGTGATCTTGTTAAAATGATCTATACCTTTTCTGTGGTGCAATTTAGTTTATGCTGTCCTTGAAAACCTGTCAGACTGCAGTGGCTGCAAAACAGTAAGGTTGCTCAAGGGCTTTTGCAAATGGGTTTTTTTGCCTGCTTTTCTGCAGTGTACACTATGCCTGCTCAGCAACTTTGCTGTAAGTTTTCCTTTTTAGTGTTTAAAGGAATACTGACAGATTGAAAATTATTATTATAAATTCCTTATAGTCTAATATATAGAATTGCTGGTTAGAACTTGAAAAATCCCCCAGATTAATCTGCAGCTGAAAATTCTAATTGCTCCCTTTAAAGCCTTGGATATTGAGGAAGATTATAGCTATATGAAATCATTATCAATGACAGGTGAAAAGAGCTGATTGCTTAAAATATAAATAAGAGTTTACTTTTTAACTTGTCCAGGGCAGAGCAGAAGGTCTTTCTGTTCCCATCTAAAGTTTTGTGGAGGGGTGGTTTCAGTCATCTTAGAAGTTTGTTTATAATTTTATTCTGGTTTAAATTATTCTAAAGACCTTATATTGTAACTTGTTATAACATACAGTTTTACATTCTAGAACCTTTTGAAACTCCTGAAATCAGAAAAAGAACACAACAAAAAACTAACATTACAGTTACAAGAAGACAAAGAAAACAATTCAAAGTAAGTTTTAATTAGTAGTGGGGTTTATTTTCACCTGACTTCATTGGTTTTGTCCTGTGCTAGGTTTTGTATTCAAATGGAAAGCCTATTTGTGGAGGTGTTTTTTTCCAGCTGGATGGAGATAATTACATAATGGGCTTTTTTAATCTTATCCAGCTTAGAACAACACTTCATTTTAGTGTATTCAGTTAACATGACAAATGTAATTTCATTAGAAGTATAGTTCTTCATGTCAAAGATCAAGTTCCACTACTGATAGCAGTGTATGGCTAGTAACTAAACTACTAGTTTCTTGTATAGCACAGAGAAGGTGATAGTTAAAGAACTCTTCAAAAATATTAAGTGCAAATAAAAATAAACTTACATGACTTGATTCTTGTTAAAGCTTCTGTTCTTATGTTCCAATTATATTTCTCACTAGAAATATGTTTTCTCCTCCAGGGAGCTCTTGAAAGTACTTGAAAAAGCACAAGTGGAGAAACCATCCTCTGAAATGGTGGCACAGTGTGAGCAGCAGGTATAACAGCAGAATTGAATGACTAAATCATGTGTTCAAGGATTTCCTTGTGTGTTAATACGATCTTATTGGTGAACTTGACTGTTGTGTAGATTACCAGCAAAATAAATGGAGAGTTCTCTAGTTTCAGATTGTTTTGTTAAACTGATGCTTAGTTTTTCTGGTAAGGGAAACAACTCGGTTGCTTCCTTTTATATGTTTTATGGGTTTGTACTTTATAAAACATACTTCAAAAGTAATTAAGTCTCTCCTTCACTATTATTATTTCTTATAGGAAGCAAAACTGCAGAAATTGGAACAGGAGCTGGCTGCTGCTGAAGAGATTATTGTTTCTTTGAAGAAGACAAATGATGCGGATAAGGTTTGGGCTTATTTCTGTTACTGTACCCAGTTTTGTGGGTAACTGCTCTGTAGTAGAGTTGAAAGCCCACAGCTTTTCTGTGACACTTAGTAATTCTGTGATTCTAGGCAATCCTGGCTGTCTATCTAGGTAAAATAAATCCTACCTATTACTAGCATGGAGTTTGCAGGATAGTAGGAAACTAGTACGCATTCAGAAAAAAAAACCACAAGATAATACAAGGTTAAACAAAAAAAACCAAGGTAAAGCTGTCTACTGGACAGAGCATTCAGTGCATAAATGATGCATAGTTCCCCTGATGATTAATAGGGCCATCCAGTCAGTAGCATGTCATAATGGGCTAATAGAAAAGGTAAGAAAAGTGGTGTAAGAATGTGACTGTGAGTATCTTTATTAACATATTCAAAGACTGCTCCAGTGTTCTGAAAGCTTAAAATTCCCATAGTACAAGCATTTATGCTGTACGTAAAACAGGCATAAGAAATCACACAGTATGTGTCTCAGTTCAAGGCTCAGGGCAAGCCCAGGGAGCAGGATTTTCTCTCTATTGTCCCCCACCCTCCCAGGAGAGAATTAAAAAAAGGGAATAGAGAAAAAATGCTTCACACAAGGTTGGAAGTTAAGACTATAACAAGTTTAATGAAAAACAACAGGGGAAAGGAGAAGGGAATTAATAGGGGACAAAGGATATTCAAGTCTGTACAAAACCCGATCCCAGTAGTCCCGAGTGGACGTCTCCGAGCAGTGCCTCGTGGCCGCTGCAACTGCTGCGATGCCTCACCAGGGACTGCAGTGGTGCTGGGAGCGGATGGCAGTGGATGCTGCCGAGCACATGGAGGCAGGCCCAGCCGTCCCGAGATGCAACAGGAAGCAGCCCTGGAAGCCAGGAAAAACCCGCAAAAACCTCGGGCCTCCTCGGTTTTTTATAGACTGTGTCTGGAAAGGGGAGGGAACAGTACTGATCTCGGACCCCCAGGGTCCTACAGACACCACCAGTCCTTCCCTTTCAGGCTGGTAACCCTTAAACCATAACAGTATGTTTACTATCTACTATAATGCACTGATACTCTTGCTTTTTCCATTCTAAAACTGAAAATTTGACATGTATAAGGTCAGAAGAATCTGGTATTGTCATTCCAGTGGTATTTCTTGAAAGTGCCTTTATCTATTGCAAACAAATGTAACCTTAAGCTATAATACTTGTATTCTCCTATTAGAAACCCATTACAGCCCTAGACTAAATCAGAGGGCTACTCTTCTGATGAACGCAGTACGTTTTTTAATTCTTTATGTATGTGCTTAGAACAAAAGCCAATGATTTAATAACAAACTTCCTGCTGCTCCTTTACATGTGTGTATTGAGGCCTCATTTTCAAAGAGCCTTTTTATATTTGGGATTGACAAATTATACACCAAAGAAAGTCCAGTAATAAAATATATATGTATGTATAAAATATATAAGGATTAACTTTTTTTATGTTGCAGGAAGTTGTAACTGACTTGATGAGACAGATCCAGGAGCTGAGGTCTTCAATTAATCATAAAACTGAGTCTATAGATGGGCTGACAAGAGAGCTCGAGGATATAAATGTATGTTCTGTCAGTTTGAAGGACGTGGTATATTTTTTTCAGAAATGGAAGGGAATGACATGTCTTATCATGGGTCTCAAACAGTGTAACTTGCTGTAGCATTTTAGAAGGAAACTTCTTTGTTTTGACAAGTTGAAATCTTCTGAACATTTTATGCCTAAGGCTGTCTTGAAAACTGAACTCTTGCCACATGGTGGGTAAAGAGTAGTGTCTCTATAGGGACCTGTTCATATCCTGTAAACTACATTCAGCTGACATCACATTTAAATTTTCTCAGAAATTGGCATTTTAAGACCTCAACAATTGAAGCTGAATTGTAAATTCATTTTTGAGGAAGTGAATTTTTATGTTGCTGATACTACTATGTTCTACATCTGAAAACATAAGTATAAAGGACTAAAACTATGTATTTGAATAACTATGAATAAATATGATGCATCCTCTTTACTAAAACAGGTCTGGTTTCCAAGCTGGTAGAGCAACCCACAGAATGCTTTAGATACTGCATATGAATGAACTGAATTCAAAAGGACCTACAGACAAAATGTTGATGAAAGATTTCTATATATGGTTATCTTAATTTTTTTAATAATGGTTTTAGTGGTTAATATGTATTGTCATGGCTAATACATATTAAATTAATAATCTTTTTCCGTTGTCTTGACAACTCATTTCTTATAGTTTGTACAATTTAGCAAGTGTGATATATTGTTCCAATTGTAGTCATTGACACTGATGAGATTTTAAACGTTTGTAGTTGTGATCATAAGACTTCTGATATACATTTATTTGTATTGTGTTTGCCAACCTTATTTGAGAACACATTTTCCTAAAATATACTAAAATTTAATTTAATCCTTTTTGTAGTGCAAGTACAATGTTGTTCTGGCTGCAAAAGAAGAAAGCAAAGGAATCATAGAGGATCAGGAAAAGAAAATTGAAGAACTGAGGGAAGCCTTGGAAAGAAGACAAATAGCTGATAATGTTGAGGTAAAAACACTAATGTTGGTATATTATGATTATTTGTTCAACAGACCAATTGGATGTGGTTTTGTTTAAAATACTTGCGTAAAACTTAACCTCACTTTAGTTCAAACTAAAGCTAGTTAAGCTGTTCTTAAAGGAATTTTTCATGAGATACCTGACAAATTCTATTAAATTATCACATTACTTGACATAAATATTTTATAAGCTACTTCATAAAAAACTACGCTTAAAGCCTGGTATAATTTTGTCAAAGCCACTAAGGAGTCATCAGTGTAATTTAATGGCAACACTAGATGATGCATCTGAGAAATTAAAATAGGTGGAAGAATATTTTATGTTAAATATTATCTCTTCCCCCACTGCTACTATATACAGTAACCTCTTTACTCATAATTAAGTAAAAGCTCCACCTGCTGGAAACAGATGTAGGATGTATGGTTGATTCAACTGCAGTTTTGCTTTTTAAAATTGTATCTTTCTTTAACTTTGTCTTTCCTGTTACTGCTCTCACTGTTATTCTGGTGAACATGTCCAGCCTCTCCTTATAAGTAATTTGTACAAGATCATCTGTCATACTGCATATGCTTAATTGAATCCTATAGCACTAATACATTCTTCCAGAGTAGTTTTTGCTTTTCAAAAACCATTCTTAAATAGGTTTCCCCTATGTTTAATAAACAAACTATGTTCTTTAATAATCATATCTAATTTGACATTCTGGAATCCTAAACTGAGCTGCCTGCCAAATCAGTAATTTTCTGGGTTTGTTTTTGTTTGTTTGTTTTACTGTTTGGTTGTTTAATTTTATTTTTAACTGAAGTAAAAATTCTTATTACACTGTTATCCTTGGGTGTAACTGGCTCCTGATAAAATCATAGTGTTTCTCCATCTTTGGCTTTGTACATCAGTTAATAATTTCCTTCATGCTTTCTTGACTGAACAAGAAGAACTAATCCAAGGTGGCATTTAAAATACTAAGTACTGTTTATCCTTCTAGGTTAACACACCTTGTGTAGGTATAATGCCCTATCAGGATGGGAGTCTAGATCCTAGAATAAATCCAGAGGTATCTACAGAATAGCAGTGCACTAAAAAAGCTGTAATCACTAATTCAGCATGCATTAAAAACTATGCATTCCTTTCTGGTTTCTTATTTAAAGAATTGTATCTCTCTTTAAGCATACATTATACTTTAAAACAGTGGTTGATTCAAAGTATCTCCCACAACTATCTGTTAACTATACTATAGGAAAGTTCTCCTTTTTGTTCTGCAGCCAAGACAATGGATATGGAAAAGGTGCTAATAAGAAATTTATAGATGAATCCTTGCTGCAATTCATGATGAAAAAGTGGAGGGAAAAGGAAGATGCTTGTAGCTGTTAGCAGTCTTAGCAACAATGACAAAACATCTTGAAACAACTGCTTTAGAGTAATAACTAACATTTCTTTCTTTACTCATCCAATGACTTAAAATAGAAAGACCTTATGTGTGAAGACTTGCGTCATACCACCGAAGAGCTGATGAGACTGACAGAGGCCTCTAAGAAACATGATTCGTTACTTCAGTGTGCACAGGAAGACATAACAAAGAAAGAAGCTGTAATCCAGGAACTCAAGGAACAGGTAAAACAAGGAAATTCTCCTGATACTTAGCTCCTTGGGAGGCAGCTGTGGTTAATTGTATCTTCTGGAAAATGTTTTACTTGTAATTTTAGAGCATCTTGTATGCAGCAAGTTTGGTGAAGAGCAATGCTCCTTCCTGTGAAAGCAAAGTAGTAGTTCAAAAACTTCTGAATAAAGGCCAGGTAGCTTCTAAATACTTTGGAAATGGTGATTAGAGATCACAAAAATGTTTACCCTGAAAGCAGAGAAAAATTATCAGTACCTACGATATCAGAGCAAGCTGTAGTTACAGGCAGTGTACCTAGAGGATTGCTTTTTCCTCTCCTTAACACTTTCCCACAAACTATATCATTAAGTAATGGAGATAATTGTTGAGCTCTATAAATTATGCAGTCTGAGAATGATTTGGAGCTTTTGCAGACCAAATAGCTCTGTTAAGCCCTAGTCCAAATTTTAGCTCTAGTTGTCACACCTGTCATAGTGCCAAGTAATATTTGTGTTGGCAAAAACTCTAATAAGGATAAGTTATTTTGCAAAGAAGAGTCTTTTTGTTATGGTAGCATGTTCTTTTTGAGGAAACTGATTAGAACTATACCAGTAAAATCTTTCCAAACTGTGTTTGGCCAACAAAATTCGCATTAGTTTCTCTGTGCTAGCAAGCCCTTTGAAAGGTAGATTGTGTTAGCAAGGGAAAAAAAAAAACAAATACCAAAATGAACAAAATTCAGATTAACTACACAGTACACAGTGTATATATGATTTCAAAAATGCTTGTTACATGCAACTTTTGAATAATTAACAGTTACTAGATAAATGTAGGAAATAATTATGAAAGTGAAGTCTAAAGTAATCTAAAATAACATGTGGTGTACTTAAGTTTGTTCAAAATAGAGATCTAGTTGCTGTTTAGTATTTTGCATGTATTATGAGCTAATTTAATTCTAATGAGCTAATTTAATTGGGGTTTCTAATAGTTGGACAAAATGAAAGAAGAGCTGGAGAAGAGGAAGAATGAATATGAACTAAAAATGAAGCAAATAGATTGCTTTGTGGATGCATCTTCAGTAACATTTCCCCAGGTATGGCATTTGTGAGAAACATTTTCATTGTAATGACTGCTAAAACTCATTGCAAAGGACTAATGAACTTCACAGTATGGCTTCAGGCTGGGACCAGAAATGACAGTGTGTTGAGAATGGTCAAATCCCATTTACTGTGTTTGTAAATTAAATGCATTATTGATGATTTGTCTGCCAGGAACTTATTACCATATGTCTCCAATTAAGTATTAAAAAATGTAACTAAAAAAAAAAACAATTCTTTACTAATAGCTTGTGGGGTTTGTTTCTTTTAACATGCCAGTGTCCAAAAACTCCCCCTAATTTTGATGTGAATTTGGCAAAGCTCTTGGAAACTCATGAGCAAGAAATAGCTGATCGGAGGGCTTCTGCAATAAATCTGGAGCACCTTGTACATGAACTGAATGAAGAAAGAAGAGCTAAAAATGAAGAAATTCTAAGGCTGAAGGTACTCTGAGTTAATCTCTGCAGGCAATTTGTGAGGTTAAAATAAGACACAATACAGAGTTCAGATTTTGAATGTACTCTGCTTAGTAGTCTGTCCATTAAAGCAGGAAGGCAGTTCTCGGTCTTCACTTTACCTAGGCTGGTAACAAATGGTGACAACTTGCTTGCGATGTCCATATGTCTCATTTTTCCCAAGGACAGATTTGTTTCCTGTGTGTGAATACCATTTTTTCTGATGAAACTGTTCTGACTTATTCTAAATCAAGTTCCTAATGAAATTGTAAATAGAAGGGTGATGCAGGACTTTGCCAGAGAACTGTGCTTGTTTTCTAAGAAATAGTGTTGTCTCTATTTTACTCAAAAATATGTTCAACTGGAAATGAAAACAGGAGTTGCAATTTGGTCCTCAAATAAAATGGTCTCAATTTCACTTGCTTAGGAACAATTAAGTGAGTTGGAGAACTTGCGTCTGGAAATGCAGATATTGGTGGAGAACAACAGGAATTTACAGAGCCTTGTAGAAGCTCAAAGACTAAGCAAGAACAGGTAAAGTAAAATAAAACAAGAAAAAACTGTCTTAATTGCTTCAAGTTAAGAAAGATAAACAAATTTACATTTTTTTTATTTGAAAGGCAATCTTATATATTTGTATAATTAGAGATTGACTCAGCCTTTTCTATCAAAATTGTAAACTAGCTTGTAAACTTTATTGCCTTTAAATCACAAATTCTTAAATACAGCAAAGATTTGTAATGAAAATGGAAATAGAATGTAAAATAACTACATGCATAGCCATTGCTGTGTACTATATATTGCCATATCACTTGTGTATTTATGGATTCAATAGATAGGAAATATGCAAATGAATTCAACACAAGTTTTAACATAGACATAAGTGGAACCAGTTTTCCACTTCATGTTTTTGAGGGTAAGGAATGAACTTCCTTATGGAAAAGATGGTACACTGCTGTGTACTTCAGACTGGAGATATCCTGAAGTTTGGCTTAAACTGTAATCTCTACAGCTTAGTCTTGGGCAGAAAATATTTTGCTTTGTGGCTTACCTTTTTTGGTTTTTCTTTGTTTTCAATTTTGTAAGAACTAAATAATCTGCTGGTTTATATCTTGTGAAAAGAAATCTTAACTGGTAGCAAATAATTCTGTTTATTTCTTTAATGACAATTCATTTTAAGGGGCAAGTTAGTAAACAGTAACTTAATGCTAGGTAGGAGCTTAATTGTTTTTTTGCCTATTAAATGTATGAAAAGATATTTTCCAGAACTTTTCTCTCTATTCAATGAAGTATCAGTGTTGTCAGTTTTAGAACTGACTTTTTGGTAAGGTAAGAATTTAATGTAAAAGGATACTATTAAATATGCAAAATTAAGTATTCTGATTTGAAGATGCTGCAATTACAGGTGTCTGTGCAACTCCAGTTTGTCCTTGCATTATATGTATTATACAGTAATTTTCAGTTATGAAGGGATTCATTTGTGGAAAACATTCTGTGCACAAGGCCTACTTGGTGGGACAGATCAGATACTGAATGATGATGCTGTCTCCAGGGCCTTCTGCTTTGTTTGCAACAGACATTTGAAAGTGTGTTATGAATTGAAATGGTCATTTCAGAAAAAAAAGAAGGGGTTGCCTTGCCCTGGAAAACTGGATTCTGTGGCTTTGTTTTTCACACAGTTTATGGCATAGGTTACTTAGACCCAATTTTTCATAGAAAAGCATTACTTACTTTTATGTTCCTCATTTGCTGGATACCCAACTTGGGACCTTGGGATGTTAATTTGGATAAGCATTAACAATTTCAACGGCTGTAAGTTGCTAGGAGTTGTGGTTTGAATAGACCGAAGGCTGGTAGTATATTGCATGCTCTCTGAAAAATCAGATATCTCAAGTGGGGGATACTCACAACAGACACAGGTCCTGTACATCCTGGGAGCAGCTGATAGCAGCAGCAGGTAGTAATTACCTTTTGTGTGGCCCAGTGTTAGAGAGGGAGATGATCTGATCATTGGTGCCGCATGTGACAAAGCAATGGGATGTGAGGATCTTAGACTGCATTGGAGGATGTTTGAGAATGGAAAATGAGACCAAGTGTCTGTGCTCTTGTGTGTATTTAGTGTTAGGACTGGGAAGAGTGAGCTGTCCAGGAAAGGTCAGCCTTCACCTCTCTAATGCTAAGCTGGAGCAGGCTCACTTCACTATTTTGGAGCTGGTACAGGCTGACCAGTATGGGAATTTGAAAGGCTCAGGCATAATCATAGTTCTCAGAGGTGGTTAAAATGTTTAAGTTGGCATTTAATTAACATTTAGAAAAAAACACCCACACAATACACATGCTTACTCTCTCAGACTGAGGCTGTTTATCCTGGACATGAAAATAAATCACCCTAACTAGGTATGTTGACAAAGATTTTAAGTTACTGAAGATAGTGATCTTTTATGATTGCATCGAATTACAATAACTGTTAATCAATTAAGTACTCCCCTTACGGCATACTACAAGAATGAAGTGGTTCCAATGGTATATTGATGTGTGGGTTACTTTAATTTTATGGTGTTTACTTCTATCCAATGTCATGTTTATTAAAAACTAACAAAATAAAAAGTTCCCAAGTCTTCTGAATAAAAAAAAAATCTTCTACCTTCTTAACATGGCAAGACCACTGAGCAAAGATCTTGTAGGAAGGAGTTGCTTTCTGCAGTCTATATGCACATGAACATTCATGAACGAATAAAACGTCGACCTCAATCCCAAACATGTTTAACAGACAGTTGTTTAGTTACTGCGTTTTTAATTATTTTCATTAAGGCATTTGTTTCCCTGTACTCTAACAAAAGAAAATGCAATGTTCTTGGAATGTAAAAGTTCAAACCCTTTCAGAGGTATTTCATGATGTTCATTATTCTGGGCATGAGCATGTGTCAAGACAACTACGCACATTTCCTGGTTTAATCTGGATAAGATGTTGTTTTTACAACTGGTTTACTCTGTTTGTGAGAAACTTTCCTCATTCTTGAAATTCCTAGTGATCAGAAACATCCTGATGTTCAGTACCTCAAAGAGAAAGAGGAGGAGATTGCCGAAGAACGACTGGCCAAGGTATATTACCCTTCTCGTGCAGCAGCCAGTTGCTGTTTCCCTGCTCTGAAGTATTAACACGGTTCTTCTGTTTCATGTGAAATAAACACTGATTTCTAGTGAATTCTAACGGATACAGAGCCTGATACAGACCTCTTAAAGCTTCTGTCTGTGTGACCTGCGTGCCAGATTGCAAAATAAGCAAAACCAGATTAAGATCGCAAAATCTGACTCGTCTCCATTTCCTCTTTGGAAAGTGAAGATTGTGTCACTTGCGATGTCAAGGCCCTGCCAAAGGGAAGTTCATGTTGCAGCAGAGGTTGCCATGGATTTCCCAGAGAGAACAAACCCGTTGGAGTTCTGCTGTGCATGAACAGGCCAAGATATCGCTGTAGGTCATTTGTGCTGGCATGAAATTGGAAATATGTGCATATAGCAAGGAGATGAACTTATAGTGAACGTTAGAGATGGGAATTACTGGGTGGTAGGATAATTTTGGTAGGATCCAGAATGAGATAACTGGCATCAGTTAAGTGCCAAATAATTTTGCATATATCTATGTATATGAAACACTGTGAACGTAACTAATATTTTGAACTCTTACAGAACAAAACAATGGAGGAGATGCTGAAAATCAAAGCAGAGTAAGTTTGATATTGTTTACTGGAGACTTGTATTGAACTCATTAATACCAAAAAGGTATACTTAAGTAACAGAAGTACAAAATCTGAAACTATAAAAGATGTTGTTTGGAAATGTTATTTATGCTTCTGCAAGACACATTGAGTTCTTACTCTTTCTCATCAGTAGGTGGTAGTAGCACCTACTACTACTTTTACTAAAAGGGTATCATTATATCGGGGAAAATACTCTGAAATAGGTGGAACCATAGGAAAAATTAAATTGGAAGAAGTGACATTTTGGATTGTTTAAAAGTATCTGGTTTTAATTCTTTTCTATGCAGTGAGTTCT
The DNA here is from genome assembly GCF_000695765.1 of Mesitornis unicolor. Taxonomy (NCBI): domain Eukaryota; kingdom Metazoa; phylum Chordata; class Aves; order Mesitornithiformes; family Mesitornithidae; genus Mesitornis; species Mesitornis unicolor. The sequence goes on from NW_010184184.1 coordinate 35,748, forward strand.
AAGCACATTCCTTTTTAAATTAAATTGAAGTACTGTTCTTTATTAATATCATAATTTTTTATAATTTTAAACTTAATGTAATTCTTGGCTTTTTATGCTATTTATTTTTGTGCTTCAGCTTAAATAATTAAAATAATTTAATATTAGAGGATTCCTAGATTTTATTTGTGCTAGTAGTCCTTGAAATTCAAGTGCCTTGCACCTTGGATGGATGACAGTCAAGAAATAAAATACTGAATTAGTAGATAAAAATGAGTTTGAAAATGTTACTCCTGTTATTCTTTTCCTAATCTGTACTGCGTAAGGATTCATAGTGACTGAATCTTCTAATATCTGAATTATTTACATTTAATGGAATGCTTTCTATGTAAGTAACGTCTTTTAAGGATGAAGACAGTTTTTACGCACACAGTAATTTCAAAAGTAATGCATACTAAGTTTTCCAGAAACCCTAGTCTTGACTGGGGGTTGTTTTATTATTCAGTGCATTGGTTTTTCATACCTGTCTGGTCTCTGAAATACACTTGATAACAGTGCTACCATGTCTTGACAAATGCAGCAAGTGAATACTGTTTTCATACAGTAGGTTTTAAACACCAGACTTTGATGAAACAACAGATTTTGATGAAACAGCAAGAGCTGTGAAGCAGAATGAAATTTTTCCTTCTCTTAGCACTGAGTTCTAGGGAAAACAGATTGTCTCAAAAATATACTTTTAAAGGAGCCTGCCTCCGTGTCCAAGGATGATTTAGTAATTCAGTTGTATGCCATTTATGTTGTTTCTTAATGTTTTATGATTCTTTTATATTGGCAGATTAGAAGAGACCAAAAATACCCTCAGAATCAAAGAGAATATTTGTCTCGAAATGATTCTGGAAATGGAACGAACAAGAGCTTTGGAGCTGAAAGCATTTCATGAAAAAGAAGAAATTAGATCAAAACTGGAGGAAACTTATGAAGAGAGAGACAGAATTGGGAAGGTTAGATGTGTTTAATTTCTTCTTCTCTTTACAGTAGAATCTTATTCAGCAGAGGCAGAGCTGTGCTACTTGAACAATATTCTGAATTAATTAGCAGTCAAAGACCACCTCTGAAAATGTTTTGTCTTGCAGTTCAGTTATACTTGTAATGCTGTTTCCTGCACTAGGGGAACTCTGGGTTTGGAAACCACTGTTGCAATCCATAACTCAAATCAAATCGTGCCTTTTCTTGCCCTTGAGAGATCTAATCTAGTCCCTAAGGAGACGTAAGACATACATATTTCCTGAATGAACTAACTCTTGCATCATATGTTACAACAAACTTAAATGTTAGTATGTTAATAGTTATAAAGAAGCTATTTTTTCTGAAAAGAGGAGGGGCTACACTCAAGTGGTACACAATGTATTTATTAATTACAGGAAATGAACTTGCTGAGAAAGCAAGTTGACTCTCTTGCTGAGGAGAATGGGAAATTACTCGGTCATCAAAACCTAAACCAGAAGATTCAGTATCTTGTGAAACTGAAGAAAGATTACGCTAAACTTACTGAGGTGAGTTGCAGAGTAGAGCACAGATGAAGTAATGGTGTGGCATGGAAGAGAGCTGAGCTTTGAGAATGAAAATTGAAATTCCTGCTTTTCTGTTGGAGAGTAATAGACACCTCAGACAAAAATCACCCCATTTAATTTCCTGCAGTTTGTAGTGTATAGAGTACTTGCTCAAGTGTAGATATCACTTATTTAGAAATAGTAGAGAAGTGATTATAATTTCCTTAACGGCCCCATGTTTTTTCTGTTTTACAGGAGACTGAAAAGCTACGAGTTGAAAATGCTTTTTTGAAAGAATCAAAAAGGTGTGACGTATGTAGACATCATGATCAGCTATAATGACACACATAAAATTGCAGAGCCACGTTTTTAAAGTGAACAGAATAAGCAAAAGCCAGTTGTCAAACTTGACTTTTGCCATGGTCCCAAAATAATCTGGTATTTTAGTTACTGGATATTTGGCTGGTAATAACTTTTACTGAAGGATTTTACTCCAGCTAAGTAGGCAGATTTCAGTGACACATTAATACCTTCCTATAACTTTTCAAAACTAATTTTATATAGGTGCTGGAAGATACTTCCTTGAAACTTTTGTACTTTGTCAAGGAAAAGCTTTCTCACTGGGAACGTACCTGGATTTTTGTTTCCTTTTGTGCTTTTATTCAGGTTTATCCATACTGAAGTGTGTTTAATAATTCATGAATGTGAATTTAGTAATAGACTTGTAAATAGTACTATAAATACTTTTTGGCTTTGTCTTCTTTTCTTTTTCTATTTGAAATTAAAATGCTTTTTAAAGATTTTTTTCCCCCAGTATAAACTTACAGCAGACTTCTGTATTAGCACTGTAGGAAACACTTTCAAAGTATTTTGCAACCATTTTCTTATCAAATAAAAGTTAGAAATGTTAAGAAACAAGATCTGAAAATATGCAGAACATTTTAGGAGTATAGCATAAGTTCATTTAATCTCACTTAAGATTTATTGCAAATAACTGAAACTTTTATCAGTGGAACACAAAACACTGATTTATGTATCGGTATCAAACACTTGTGTGTTGAGCTATTAATTTTTTTACTGTCAGTAATACCATCATTCTATTTTTGGCTGCTTTGTACAATACTACCTTTGCCCACAAGTGATGGGGCAAAAGGGAATGAAGATACACATCGAGTAAAGGGAAGGTACCTACAGATTTCTTCAGCAGGTGGCTGAGGGGGAAGAATAATTTCCCACATTCTGTCTATGAATTTTAAAGCTGCCTAATCCTGCAGATTTATTTCCACTTGAACTTTGATGCAGATCGTAGAAGTAAAAAGACTTACTTTAAACTGGAGGATTCTTTTTTCTATAGACAAGTAATAATAGAGCTCAGAAGTAACTAACAACTCTTACCAGCCAGCTAGAGGGGTTTGTCTGGGAACATAAAGCTGTTGTCTCCTTTATTTGTGGCCTGTATTTGTTTTTGCCATGTTCTAGCTGTACAAACATCGCTGTCTGCCTTGTGTGGCCGTTTCTGGGCCATTTCTGTGCGTGGAGATTCACCATCATTCCCTGCTGCACGCTATTTACTCCTGAGCCTTTCTGTGTTGTATGTCTACAGTAGGACTTTAATTCTTCTCATATTATATCCCTTTTTTAAAAAATAAAGCTTTTTTTAATTTAAATGAACATTGCGCAGTGCCACTTTTCTTTGCCTCCGAGCCCTCTCAGCAACCCAGCACTACCACGGAAGCTGCTCCGGCCGCTCCGCCCCTCGTCGGGGCGGGGCTGGCCCCGGAAGGCGGCCGCGGCGGCGGGCTCGGAGGAG
>NW_010184185.1:0-4031 GCF_000695765.1 Mesitornis unicolor
CCCCCGAGGAGCCGTGCCCTGGCCAGTTGAGGGTGTGGGCACCCCGGGCAGCGTAGTGCTCTTCGGTCAGAGGTCCTGAGTCAGATCCAGCTGGACTTGAGGCGTTATTTCCTGATGCCAGTTTGCAAAAGGTTGTTCTTTACCTTCTACAGATATTTGAGACTTCAAAATTACGAAGTTACACGTTTGACACCCCCCCCCCAAGGAACCTACTAGGTTGGCCCATTCAGAATACCAAAAACATTTAACGTGTATCTTAGTTCACCACCACGCACAACTACTTAATAGAAAATGAGTAGGTGAGGGTCTAAAAAAGTACATGTTCATCAGATGACTTACAATGCATTTTCTCATGCTTCTTAGTATAAATATCTTCCCCAGACAAAGGATGTAGCATTATCCAGCATTTTTGTTATTTCTTTTTGTGTGGCTTAGGATGGAGTGTCCTGTTCCAGGGATGAATGTAAACACTGTTTCACCCAGTATTATCCCATGCAGTGTTTCTGGGTGTTGATCTTCAACATACACAGCTGTGATTTTCAAGATGACATTTTAAGAAGGGTTCATGCAAGTGTATGCAGCTGCTCTAGAGGTCAAACCAGCTTGGGCATTAACACTGTATTCCTTTATTTTTAGATGCACGATGTCTCTCAGTTTTGCTTTTATGATGACAAGAAATGTCTCAGCTTTAGATACTTGTCTTCCGCCATCCCAATCCAAGCTCTCAATGAGGAGCAGTTGGCTCCTCTAAACACAACTCATCTGTGCTTCCAGCATACTTATATACTAAGTAGGTTTGGTATACTTCTAAAATGCAGTAATAGCGGATTAACTTTTAAATTATGGCTGCTAAAGGAGGAAAAAGCAACAGTTTGTATTCTTTCTTGTGGTCTTGACTCATCCCTACACCCCTTGTGGCTGGATGCTCTTAGGAAGTGCAAGATTTGGGATCAAATCCCTATTAGGCTAAGGAGGGCACTGATCCCAGCCTCCCCTCTCTTCTGAGTGCTTTACCCCATCAGTTGTCAGATGAGACAATATTCCTCCTCTAGACCTATTTTAAAAGTGAACCTTGTCTCCCATCTATTTATCTTCAGGATTGGCTCCACGTTCTGGAGGCACATACCTCCTGACTTGGGTGTGTTTTGGAAGGATTCAGACTTGTGCCTAAGTGATAAGGTGTAGGTGGTTCATTCCTGGGGTTGCATTCATTTGTCCAATTAATTTCACAGTCTGGCCCTAAATCTGTTGAGACTGCACTGCAGAGGGAGGAATCTGAGTGGGTGGAAAACGGGGTTGATCAGTTTATGATTCGGAACAAGAAATGTGATTAACCTTATCTTACACAGAGGAAGTACAAATAACACTCGGTCATAAACATTTCCAGTTTTATTATCCAGCCATGCAATTAATCTGTGTTAACGCCAGCAGCACTGATTCATATACTGTTTGAATCTTCAAAAATCTGAATTCTTTAAGAGATTAGTATCAGGACTGCCTTTTTAAGTTTCCATGGCAAAAGCATATGTTTGTGTTGGACTGCTTTTTAATAGCATTTTAATGTAAGTAATTGTATCTTGGCATGTTACAGGGTAAACTAATGATGCTGCTTCAAGTCCACCAGAGTCAACAAGTAGACAGAAGTATATTGATTCACTGTACATAGGAAGGTCTGCCTATACAACCAACAGGACTAAAAACTTCTCTTAAATAACTTACATAAAGTTCAAACTTTTCCCCCTTTTTGTCCTTATGCTTATGGCAGCCTAACACAAGGTTGGCATTGTTACAGAACTGCAAAAACAGTTGCTATCATTTTTAGATGATAAAAATTATGGATTATTTAAATTCCAAGTCTAGTGATAGAATATGTGCATATCTTTAATATATATTAGAATTAAAATACTTGTAATTTTCCCCTTCCCCCAAGTGATCAATCAGAAAAAGGCATTAAATTAGAAAAATCTGTAGCCAGCTATTAACCATCACATATAAACTCTAGGGATTAGAAGAGATAAATTAATACTTTGAAAAAATGTAGACATACATCGTGCTGGATATGAAAATTACTTATACAGTGTCCTATATAGCAAGATTCAGACCACCTTTTGTGATGTATGGCATGACACTTCTGGAAGAGCTGGGTATTTTTAAGGAAATTGGACTAACAGGTGAAAGTAATGTCAATGTAAGAATTCATGGTCCTTAACACCTTCTCTGAGTGCATTACCAGAAGCACCTCTGGAAGCAGAGGTAACTCTGCTAATCTCATGTCTCACATTGCAGTGTGCACAAGAGTGGCCTGCCAAAATGGCCAAAGTGATGGAAAGTTTAAAAACAATGAATGGCAGTAACCTTATTCTTTGCCTGTGTGGCTCTGTTTACCCACAGGGAGATGTGCACAAACAGATCTCCCTAAGCCAGAGTGGAGCTGAGCGAGGTCTTTCTCATGGTATCAGTCTCTGTGTCTTTCTTCCAGCTACTTTCTTGATCCAGAGGAAGCTGACTCCAAAAGCTCTCTTTTTTTTTCAGATTTGCAAAGCTGCTCTTTCTTATGAAAGAACGCCAACTCTCTTAATCCTGTAGTTACTTATATATAAAAAATAGAAAGTCTGAAGTTGATTGTATAAAGTGCAGGCTGTTTTGTTTATGGATGAATTAATTCAGCATGCTCTTGGAAATTGTATACAGGATTCTGATCTCTTACTGCTGCAAGCTCAGGAGTTATTCCACTTTAGCCAGTGAAATTAAATAGGCATAAAACTGGTTTACACAAGATGAATGATAAGGAAACCTTTTGGTTTCTTTTGTGTAGTGTATTTACTCAGTGGTAACAGAACTTCAGTGTCACAGCTGGACCAGTGCATATTATAACTTAGTATGCAAATACGAGCACACTGTTGAGGTTTCTTGGGAGGCAGCGTAATCGTTTTTATTTTAACAGGCAGGGCTAGACTCTTGATTGCATGCTGCCACGTTTTGCATCATCCAACTAAGGGAAAAATAACTGTTGAAATCACTCGTCCAGTTGAACCGAGCCTGGAATGCCTGCCGAAAAGAGGAGATGAAGATAAATGTGCCACCTGTTTCATCTACCAGTTCCAGGGATGGCTGGTTACCAAATCAGTCTCCAGAGAAGCTTAAAGCAGTCTCAGAACTGCTCTGAGGAGTGATTTCTGACTGGTGTGTAAGGCTGCAGTGGTACCCTGGCTATGGCCCCTTCCTGTGCAAGTGTCTTCTGTCCCCAGAGCTGTGAAAGGAAAGGAGTTGACCCAGCTACTTTGGCTTTCTGTGGTCCCAGGGATGCCTTTTAACGCAAGGAATCCTTAGCTAGCTGGTTAAGGAAGTCTGGGGGTCCTTACACACAGGCACCTTGCAGCCAAGAGGCTGGTATGGAGCCAGAGACCCTCCTTGGGTGGAGCAGGACTCTGGTGGAGCAGGCTGGTGTTATTTGGAACAGAGCGAGGTCTCTGCCCTGTTCCGACAACATCGTTTCCATGTCCCCAGGGATGCCAAAACTTAATTTGTTTGACTTTGTGGCACTGCAGTTCTCTAGCAGTATAGTCTGTATAAAGTGCAGTCACTGGGCCAATTCTCCTTTCACTTACACTGAGAAATTCCTCTTAGATGTATTAGGGTGCAGTAAAGGTAAAAACGCAAAATCTCGTCACTGGTAGAGGGGAGGATCCTGAATTCATGTGATGTGGGAGGTTGGGTGGGTAGGGAGGGATGTGACAGAGCAGAGCAAATTTACCAAGTAGGAAAATGTTGCGAGAAGTCAATGTGCTGCTCTTGGTATAGGTGAGCCAGCAGGAAAAATGGGTTGCATGGATCATCCCCACCAGGGAACGTGAAAGTGTTGAATGTAGAAACTGGAGCATAACATTCTTGTAGACAAGGGACAAGTGGCACTGGTTAAGACAAAATTGCACGGGAAAACTAGTAGATGGACTGGCCAGCAGCAAGACCTAATGTTTTTTTCTGCCTTGTCCCCCTCCTTCTCCATGGTGTAAAAGAGGAACAGTTCAGCA
>NW_010184185.1:4062-11734 GCF_000695765.1 Mesitornis unicolor
TGAATTCAGCAGCACGGGCTGTCTAATTGCTGCCACCGCAGGATGCAGCACAGCGCTGTGCCATTAGGGCTGCTGATACTATGGGGCTCTTCTCACCTTGTCATCAGTCTCGGCTTGATGTTCTGATCTTTAATCATAACGCATTGGCCTCCGATCTTGTCTCTCACCAGTCAGGAGTATGTATCTAGTGTTTTGATGTACTATCAGTGCTGATTTTTTTTCCTCAGTTGCACTTTGTTTGCTTTTTGGGAACTGTTTGTTTTATTGAGCGAATTCCTGGCTAGAAATCCAATAGAAGGCAAAGGATTATTAAGCAAAAGACAATGGTGGCTTCATTCTGTGATGAATGAATTCAGGAAGTAGAAGCGACAAGACATTTTAAAATATGCTTGTATAAGAAAGCATTGTAATGTTTTGAAATAGCATAAAACACACTCTGAGTTTATTCAGTTGTAAATAAAAAGGATTTAGCTTAGTGTTAGAATGTGTACACATAATTAGGCCTTATCTGATGACTGTTAGTAGGATGATAAAGAGCTGTTTGAATGTAAGTTAGGGCATCATTAAGTGAATCATGAGTAACCTCTATATTTGTAGTTAGTTTGAGTTTGCTTAAAATAGCAGGGTCTTACTCTACTGGCATGTATTGCTGCTTACGGTAACTACTGGAATTATAAAGCTGAGAGGGAGCTCTTCAGTACCCAAATCACTGGCAAACCTGTAATCCTTTTACTGCCTGTGCTTCATCTCAAAACTGTCCTTGACCCCAGCCTCCAAGAATCCTCTGGTGTTTACGAACTTTATCGTGGCAGTTCAAGCTGTACATAACCCCGTGTAACTGAACTGCTGCCAAATGAGGTGACCCTGTTCCCCCAGCTGTGGTTTCCTCTGCCTCCTCTGCATCAGAGCTGGTGAAAGTGAGGGTACAGAGTGGGTCAGACCAAAGCAATACTGTTCCTTTTTTCCTTTGATTGATTAGGCTTGTGCTGAAATTAATTAATTTTCAGAACTGACAGGTCAGTTTAAAAATACAAAACTTATGAGCTATACACTGCCATGTTCTATCTTCTTTTTAGAATATACAGTATAAGGGCTTTGTTTCTCTTTTAAAATTATAGATGGAAAACCATTATTATGATTTTTCTTTCAGATAAGAAATGGTGATGCAGCCTCTCAAAGCCTTCACTTGGTCTGACCCATTCTTCTGCACCTCTAGACACTGTGTGCTGCTGTGCCCGTAGTAAGTAAAGGGAAAAATCAGATCATCACAGTGATCTGTTTATACTGAAAGAATATTGTTTTCATTATGAAACTCAAATTGTTCATAAAGAGGTGTTTGAATGTTCTTAGGTATAGGTGATTTTAGGGAAATTAGAATCTGGAATGTTTTTATTGAGTTATGTTTACAGTGTTTTACATCCTGGCAGATTCCAAGGGTCTCAATAGAGATGAGCAGGTTGCAATATACCAGCATTTGTCTCAGTTTTGGTTATTTGGAGTAAGCAGAAATACATGTTCTGTAACTCTGACATTTAGATTCTGAGCTTGCATGTCATCTGCAGTGATAAACTCCTATAGGGGACTGAGGTGTTTGCAGGACTTGGATGTCCCTTACAGAACACAAACCCTATTTCTAATGCACAGTTTTCTGATGTCAGATTCAGAAATGCTGATGTGCTTACATCCTCTGAATACAGCCCTGATACTGATGGCAAGGTGCAAATATTAACTGTTTTTGATTCACCAAGTGCTGAAGCAACATTAGAAGTTAGTATGCAAAAACAGTATCTTTATTTCAAAAGACCATGAGTTTGGGAAAATTTGTGGTTGCTCCCATCTACATAAGGGATTCCCATTCTGTAATATAAATTGAGGAACCTCAGCTGCAAATGCAGTGTACTGACAAGTGTTTATAAACAGGGTATTACTGTGAATGTATGTCTTCAGACCTATCTCAAATACTTCCTACTGAACCCAGCCTCAGATTCTTTCACAATGTTTTGGTAAGTTTAAGCATTTGATCAAATAGGTTTTGATTCATAGGAAAGCAAACTGGTTTGAGGGTTTTTTTCTTTCTTTAATAAATCCTAAACCAGTTAAACTGCATTCCTATAAGCCTGGAGTACTTCGTGGAGAAATAAGTATTACACACAGTATGTATGCAGTTTCTGGATAGAAAACATTCTGTTGTTCTGTGAGCATCCTTGAACTTACAAATTATTAAGGAAGGTGAAGTGGTTCTTGTTGTCCTCACACTCTTCTAAGATGTGGTTTAGACTATGAAAAATAAGTTAAAGACCAACTATCTCACTTTCCCTTTATGACTTTCAATGTGACAACACAGAATTTACTCGCCCAGATAATGTTAATGGATATTTTAATTCACCCATAGCTGCTAATAGTTTCTTGTGTTCATTAGTGTTTGACTTCATGCTTTGTTTCCTGACATCTTTCCACTTCCTGTACGTGCTCCTATTATGTATTGAGTATTTTCATCCTCTACTGTAAATAATTCCTCAGTAGACTTGCACAGATTTCTTGGAGTTGGTGGATAAGGGGAGGGAAAAGGAACATTAATTACCTACCAGGAAAACTTTGTAGTTTAATTGCAAGATTTATTTAAACGTAAAGCCAAATGAATTTAAAATAGCAGCCTCCGTGCAGCTATAAACAAAATTGCTCCTCTACTCTGGAATCTGATTCAGAAAGGGACCTTATGTTCACATATCCTTCTCAGTGTTTACAGTATGCACCAGTGCATTTCAAATACTTGCCCTGCCATTTTCTACCTACCAGTAATTTTGTGGAGCTATTTAAATAGCTTAAATTTTAATTCAGAGTTATTTGGAAGAAAAATGAATCAGTGGTCAAAAACCATATCTCATTAATTTTACAGAATAACAAAAGAATAAGTAGGTCAGTATTCTGTGCATTATTTTGCTAATAGGATAGTCTAATTGCTGTGTAGTTAGTGTTTATAGAGTACTTTGAAGATGTAATTTGTTGTACAGGACCAATGTTGTGTTCATACACTTGTACATGTAGCTATACTCGGAAATAAATAATTAACTTTGCATTAAGTCCTTTTGGGTTTCTGGTGAATAGTGAAAGAAACCAGGGTGGGATTCAGCTGACCAAGTACCTATGTGTATTTCTGAGCTACCTGGCTGGACCTCCCACTACAAACAGGAAAGAAATAACCACATTTGAGGAACAATTTGTTTAGTACTAAAGTAGGTATCTGCAAATAGATTATATGAATCTTTTGTGTCTGCTTCTCGACTGCAAATTAAGTTTATGGTGACTGGGCCTGATGTGGACATCTACCTTGCAGATAACTGAAGTCAGGTGAGAGAAATCCCTGGACCAAACTAGTTCAGTGCTTTCTGGACTGAATTTGGAAGTAAATAATAAAGGCTGCATAAATGAGTCACATAAAAGTCTGGGCTGGTTGACTGAAGGGATTGACTCAATGTAACTTGAAGAGACTGTGTGTGCATAAGTACTTGGTTCCAAGCATGTTTGATTTTGCCCTCCAAGTCTGTGTTTTTCTTTCTTTCAAAGCCTAGCAGGATAAGTTTCTAGAGCAAACCTATCCAGGATTGAAGCTGTATCAGCCAACCTCAGCTTCCTTCCAGAGGCTTCTCAGCTTCTCAACTTCTCGTGCCAGTAAGTCATGTGGGTGGTATCTCTGAAGCTGCATCACAATCTCATGCGGTTTTGGTAAGGTAAACACAAAGCAAATGTAAGACTTTCCTTCCTTTTTGGATCTGTGGCAGACACCAAGCTCTGTCCAGCCTCCCCCACACTAAACTGATTGTCTTCTGCCAAGAGTCCTTCCAGCCCCACAGAAACAGTTGTTCAGGGGATCAGTGGAATCCACATCTACCTATATTTTGGGTGTCCAATACTGAGTGGCAGATTTTACCTCAAACCTCTCGTTCCAGGGACATCTTTGCATGTCACAGTCTGGCTTTTCTCCAGAAAATCTGTTTTCAGGTTTTTGCTAACCTTATTAGCAAAAAAATTCAAACATCTTTCTAAGTTCAGGACTGTGTTCTGTTCCTGCAAGGCTTTCTCCAGCAACCTCTCCCAGAATTGGTCTTCTGGATGGATCAATGCAGTGCTGTCCTTCTGAGGGGCTATCTTCAATCATTTCTAGGTCTCTCCTCTACTTCCCATTTTTTGCTGGCCAATAGAGGCAGTTGGCCCTCATTTCCAGCTTTTCTAGCAAACCTCACCTCCACTGGAATAGGAACTGGCCAATACCTTTCTCCGTGCACAGAGAAAATTATCTGTCTGCAGTGACCAAAAGGGGATGAATACAGGGACTGATGATAGAACATGCAGTGTGACATCTCCAAGTTACAAATCAGACCCTTGTGTGTTAGGAGGAACCACAGCCTGAATCCTCGTAAGTTAATGAGTTGTGCATAATTGGAACAACAGGTGAGAATAAGCAAGGGTACCTATCTTTATTCCAGAATCTTCTCCCCTCTGCTTCCCAAACTTTCATGGGTACTTCGATAGTTTTGATGTTGAGTTCTTCTGCTATTACTATTGTTGTTGTTATTATCTTATTTTCTCTTTTATGAGAGTCTTTTAGTGGCATGGCATGCATGGTCACTGCCATCTGTCACACACTGTCCTGTCCAAGGAGAAAACAGTGCAGTGCAGTCATAGACATTGCCTGCTTAAAATTTAATGGGTCCGCTGGTGTGTGCCTACACAGGAAAACGTTCATATCTGAGAAGGTAGGAATACAAAAAGTGGCTTTCACAATGAGAGGTTTGTAATTGTTCTTGGTTTTGCAGAAAATGTATTTCTGCTTCTTCAGGTCCTGAGATAGCTCTGTCTTGAATATGTGAGCTTGCAGATGGCTCTGGGATTCCTGAGCTATTGAACTGAGATTTCTTTTTGGATCTACTGCCAACCTTTTAGATTTCCTCTGACAAGCTTTAAACCATTTTCAAGGCCTAGAAACTGGCTCACAGTGGCCAAGAAATTCCTCAGTTCACATGCTAAGCATCCGCCAACTCTGTATTCACATTTCTCTGCACAGTTTTACTTAATCTTCTACTCGCTGACTGATGATCATTGTTGCTCCTTCCACCCTCCACACGGTAGAGTGCCCCACGCGCTCAGGGAATGTTGTGGGGCAACTGATACAAAGGCTTTTATTGTATAAAGTTGGGAAAATTAGCATCTGTGTTGGGTAATTCACTGCTGAGAGGTTAGTGGCATAGCAAAGGCTTGAAACATCTAGTAAGGGGAAAAAAATGAACAAGGAATTCGTGACTGAAATCTGTTTCCAAAAAGACATTATTTATATTTATTGTACTCTTAAGGACTGAACTATCTCTGCAACAGTAAGACCAAAGTAATAACTGGCATCTGGCTATTTTTTAAAAGTTATTTTTAAGTTTTGTTAAATACTTTAACAAAGACAAATGCAGCTTGTATCTGGGTGGAAAGAGAAGATACTGCATCATGTGAGAAGGTCATGGCTTTGCAGATGCACCCATGCTGTACTGCATCATACCAATGGGGAGCTACAGCCCCTTTACTGCCCCAGCATCTGTAGATCTCCACTCGATTAGGCACAGGACTTCCGTGGGATTTAAGCTCTAGGTATAGCACTGAGGATGTTAAGAGTTTTTCAGAACTCAGAAATGCACTTGATCACACAGACTTTGCAGCCACTGAGAGTTTTGTGTAGTTCGCAACTATGCTTTGGTAGACTGCCACTGCTGTCTGCAAAACAGAGCGATGCAGGTTCTTGGTCCCACCCACATAATGAAAATCAAGTGAAACTTTTTCTCCCTGTGTTGAAACATCTGCATGGAGAAACCTTTCCAGGCCAGGAGCAGGAGGGGCCCTGGGCTACAGTCAGGTGCACTGCACACAGCAGGTAGGCAGAGAATTCTTTTGCCATCTGCTGTTCTCCCTTACCACACTAACATAAAAGCAACACAGATTAAGCTATTGCTTTGATCATGCTCATTCTTTCTTACTCATGTTAAGTAGGTTACATATGACTTTAATAAATAACAAAAGAGAGGAAAAAAGAAATGGCAATTCATGACTTTTGTACCTGTGCTAATGTATTATAACAAGAGACAATCTAGAGCAATGCTTCTGAAATAACAATAAATTAATCCCTGTCTCTGTGACTACTGTGACTGCTATTTTTATGATAATACACGGTGTCAAATTGCACATCTTAATAAGCATTTCAGCCACCTGAACTACAACTACGATGTGCTATTTAAGATTTTCACATACTGAAGTATGTAAAACTAAATAGAGATGCCTATATAGACCTGTGAATGTGGCACTCCATTGCTCTAGGTGTTAATTTTTTTAAGTGATTGAACAGATTAAAGACAGTGAAAGAAGTGGATCTTCTTAATGCCTGTGTGAGGTTGTTTGAAATGTTTCAGGAAAATATATTCTTAATAGGATATCTTGATTCTGTGACCATTTTTACTAGAATTGGTTTTAAAAACATTATATTTACTATGGGTATTTCATGTGCATTCCAGACCCGGGGAGAGCAGAAGTTAATGCTTGGATCAAAAGAAGTGTGGCCAGCAGGGCCTCCCTTGAGGAAGGTGATTCTGCCCCTCTGCTCCACTCTGGTGAAACCCCACCTGGAGTACTGTATCTACCTCAGAGGCCTCCAGCATAAGGAGGACATGGAACTCTTGGAGCACGTCCACAGGAGGGCCACAAAGATAATCAGAGGGCAGGAACACCTCTCCTATGAAGACAGGCTGAGAGAGTTGGGGCTCTTCAGCCTGGAGAAGAAGAGGCTCTGGGAAGATCTTATTGTGGCCTTTCAGTACTTAAAGGGGGCCTTATAAGAAAGATAGGGACAAACTTTTTAGCAAGGCCTGTAGTGATAGGACAAGGGGTAATGGTTTTTAACTAAAAGAGGGTAGATTTAAACTAGATATAAGGAAGAAATTTTTTATCATGAGGGTAGTGAAACACTGAAACAAATTGCCCAGAGAGGTGGTAGATGCCCCATCCCTAAGAATATTCAAGGTCAGGTTGGATGGGGCTCTGAGCAATCTGATACAGTTAAAGATGTCCTTGCTTATTGCAGGGTGGAGTGGACTAGATGACCTTTGAAGTTCCCTTCCAACCCCAACTATTCTATGAACAAGAAGAGCTTCCTCTGCTATGTTAGTATAAAAAGGAGCAAGGAAAATGTGGAACCATTACTGGATGGTGAAGATGATATAGAGACAGCAGACACAGATAAAGCTGAGGTATTAAATGTTTTTTTGCCTTTTTTACCAACAAGTTATCCCATTCCTCTGTGCTTAGGGCAGTGCTTTAAAGAAAACTAGCAGCAGTAGCTGAGGTTTGAGTGAGGGATTACTTGAGAGATTGACTGGAAAGCTCCATGAGACCAGACAGACCACATCCAAGGTTTTGAGAGAACTGGCTGAAGTCTCTGGAATGTTATGGAGATCATGGTAGGTTCCTGATGCCTGGAAATAGGTAAATGTTGTAGCCTTCAGAAGGGCCAAAAAGGCAGTCTAGGGAACTGTAACCTCATCATCATCGCTCTGGTCCCCATGGAACTTTATGGCGTGAATCCTCTTGGAACACATATCTGGGAATATGAAGACTCATAGAATCACAGAATATTAGGAGTTGG
>NW_010184186.1:0-2314 GCF_000695765.1 Mesitornis unicolor
GGGGGTCTCCAGCCCACGCCCCCCCCCAGCTGCATCCTCTGACCCACAGAGGGGCCAGACTGGGCTCCTGCACCCCCTGCACAGCTCCAAGAGTGACGGGGGGGAATGTGAAAACAAACAAAGGGACGAATCAACGGCAATAAATAGGGAAAGGTTTCAGAGCGCCACAGGCCAGAACAGCCCAGCCCAGTCACATCTGGCACCGCACCGCGCCCCCCCGGCCCCCCTCCCACTCCTCTGCCTGCAGCGGCAACGGGGCCTGCGCTCCTTGGAGCTTCTGATTTTTGGGTTATTTTTCACCTCAAAGGCGGTTGTGGAGCTAGGTCGCCCCAGTAGCATCACCACAGCCCCCCATAGTGCTCCCCCACTGTGCCCAACCAGCCAGAGCAGGAGTGTAGCGACCGACCCGAAACCCAAAGTTTGGGAGATCTTCCCCAACGCGAGCAGCGCGCTCGCCCGTGGGCACCAACGACCTCTTTCTGGGAGAGCGCGCACGGGCGGCGCCGGAGCCGTCCCCGAGCCGGGCCTGGCTGCGGGGAAAAATTACATTTTGCTTCATCAGGCGTGCGCTGATCGAGTTAATTCCAGAGTCGCCCAGGAGGGAAATCTGTGAAACTGCTTACAAATAAATAAATAGAATTACAGCGGCGACGAGGAGGGAGGGGGCAGAGCGAGCAGAAACGGGTGAGCAGTGCATAATTAACCTTCTGAGGCGTGAAACGGTGTTTCTGCATCAAATCATCTGAGACGGCAGAGCCAGCGCCCGGGGATGCAGCCCCCAGGGAACCCCCCGGGCCCACACGCAGCCACGGCCCCGCACGAGAGCAGGGGCTGCGCAACAGCATTTGGGGCTGAATCACCCGACTTCCACTCGCCTTGGTCAGCGTGACCCGCACTGGACTCAAAACTACATCAATATTACATTTAGCGCTGGGAGGGGTGAGGTGGAGGCAAACACGTCTGCCCCCAGCACCAGGAACCAAATAAAGGGAGTTTACGGCTCCGTGCACGGCCGTGAGCACAAATCTGTGAAGTAAATGTATTTCTGGAGTTAAAAAGGAGAAAACCCGGCGCCCGCTGCGGAGGGGAACCGGGGCAGCACCACACGGTGCAGGTACAAAGCTATCACGGCTTTGGTTTGACCAAAACCCAGCACAAGAGCTTGAGCACCAGGCGCAGGGAGAGGGCAAACGTGGGGCACGGGACACCCGCATGATGCTCTTGGGGCACCTCCCAAGGTTACAAGGCCACCGCGGCTCCTGCCTTACCTTTGCCGCAGGGCAGATTCCGGCAGCAGCTGTGGGCTGTATTTTTAGGTATTAATTAGGCACTCAATTAAGAGGATTTGTTCTGAGGAGAGTGGCAGGGCCCCCAGGTCTGTATAGGATGACATGACCTTACCCGTGGTGCCGGGCACGACTGGTGAATGGCACCCCCAGATGCTCGGGTGGCTCCGTAGCGGGGCCATCCTTCGCCACTGCCTTTGTCTCTCGCCACATTTTGGCAGAGGAGCCCCCAAATGTGGGCACTGCTGGGATGGGACATGTCTGGGGCTTTGCAGAGCATCTGGAAGGGCTGGCACAAGGGGGATGCGCAGCCCCCGGCACCACAGCAGGCTCCAGGGTCACACTGGAGCCGATCTGAAATCCCTCCCTGTCACCCAGGGATGCTGAGCTGGTCCCTGAGCGATGGCCGGGTCTGAGCTGCTGCAGCCTTGGGGGGGTGTCCCTTTGCCCTCCAGCTCCACAGGGATTGTGCACGGCCGCTCTTCACCAAGCATCCAGGCCTGACTGAAAGACCCCAAACCAGGCTGTGTCACCACTGCAGTGCCACACATCCCCTGCCTGGGGCTCAGTCCTCTCCCAGCCCTGTGAGGCTCAGCCCAGCCCCTCAGGTGGTCCCTGGGGACGCACAGACCCATCTCCAGCCCTCACTCAGCCAAACCCACCCAGGATCATGCCCATCTCCCTCCTCCTCGCTGCACGACCGCAGACCAGAGCAGCTGCCGTGCTCCAGCGCTGCGGGTGCGTGAGCCCCCACGAGCCATGGTAGGGCCAACACTGGGGTTTGTACCGACACAGGAGCTGTCACTGCAGACGCTGCTGCCTCGCAGGAGCATCTGGCGCCGTCTGTGCCGGGCAGATGGAGCCGGGCGCTGTTTGCTCGCACAGAGCCTGGCGCCCGCCCATCGGTGGGTGTTCAGGCAGATTTGGGTGGTGGCTCCAATCCCTTACCCAGCACTTCCAAGCTTTGCCCAAGCACGGCTGAACCCACAGCAGCTTTCCAGGAGGCTCTGGGCAACACGTGTGCTCCC
>NW_010184186.1:2380-2641 GCF_000695765.1 Mesitornis unicolor
GCAGCGCTGCCAGGGGCCGGGATGGTGTCACTTACCCAGGGATGGAGCAGGGACGATCCCACAGGAGCACCCGGTGCCCGGCATCACACCAACGAGATGCTTTGGTGTCGGCTTTGGTGCGGATTAGAATCAGTCAGCAGGGTCTGCACAGCCCCCCACCAGAACAGCAGGAACCAGTCCCCCAGTTCACACTGGAACAGCAGGAACCAACCCCGCAGTTCACATCACAGACACCCCCCATCGCACCTGGCAGCACCAACC
>NW_010184186.1:2752-3005 GCF_000695765.1 Mesitornis unicolor
CAGGCGGTAAACGCCTCTTTCTTCGGCTGCAGAGAGCTCGGGGTGCGAAGGGAACATGGACAGGAGATGCCATTGTGAAAAGACCAGGAATTCACTATTTGTCATCTTTGGACCCCTGATTATAATTTATTCTGTCAGTGCAAAAAAAAGGCCTTTCAGATATCTTTGTACTTTAAACACTAGGAAAATTAAGATAGACCTTTTAAATATATATATATTTATATATATATATTTTATATATATACACATACAC
>NW_010184187.1:0-37192 GCF_000695765.1 Mesitornis unicolor
GGCAAACTCCTCCATAGTCCTGGCTTCCTCTATTCCTTTCAACTTCCATAATGATAGAAAAATGTGATCTTCTGTGGCTGGAATTTCTGCAGGCTGCTTAAGTTCCATATGAATTCAGTTATTTTGCATTTATGAGATAATTATTTATTGATGTGATTGTTTAATATATAAGGCAGCAGGAAAAGAAGAGTACATGTTCCTCACCTGAGGTGCTTCACTCTTGTATTCCTCGAATGCTTCTTGTCATCACATAAAGGCACTTACACAAGAGCTCCAAGTACCCAGCACCACTCAAAACCAGTCCCATGCTACTGTACAAACTGTACTGTACTTCTATATAAACTGGGGTTTCTTACTAGCTACAACAAAAAAAAATATATTCACTTTTCCAATTTAAGGAAGGAAAGCACAGCTTCACGAAGTGGCAACAGTAGGCATCATTAGTGTCAGCTTTGCTGAATTATATTTGGGAGAGATTTAATATAAACTGCTTGTCATGTGGCAATAATATGTATGCCTCTCTTTTACTCACAATGTTTGATTTCATAATTTCTGGGATGGATGAATAAACTTGTGCTCGGAGAATCTAAGAGTAAACTTTCCACATAATTTCACAGATTCATATTTTGCAGACATTTCCATTTGAATATGAGTATTACATATATTATAATAACATGAATTTACTAGTTGGAAAACACATATGGGTCTCCACATATTAGTTTGGGTGCTCCTCAGAGCACTTTTACGGCTTCTCTGCAGTCCCAAGCCAGTCCCAAAGACTGATTAATCTTTCACAAATTAGGTAAGACTATGTTTTGCAAAATCCAGGGTGCATCTCTACTTATTTTATGTCTGTGTCCAGAGCATAAAGATAACCTGTTTCAGTTTGTACTTTAGGAGGACTTACATATGTAGTTGAAGCACAATTATGATGTCCAAATCTGTGTTGCGTGTTTTACATACCATAGTAGTAGGGGTTAAAATCTGAGGTCCCAGTCCTATTGATCAATGCACAGATCACTAAAGCTGTTAACTTACATGCCTAAAGTAGTGAAGTTCATATTCAACTGCCAAAGATGCCAAAGCTGTCAGTAAATGAATCCTCACGCAGTGTAAGTATCATCTCATACTGTAATCTGTATTACTAATTTCAGTTATTCTTAAAAAGTCACTGATGAGATTTGATGCTAAGACATACCTAAGAGGTACTGAAGTCAAATCCCAGCTTGTAGCAAAGTTCCTAAGCAGATTCCAGTGCTGCCCCAGCTGCATTCCTGAAAAGCTCTTATCTAAATACGATGACTCTATATGGCATGCTGGTTAGGTACCTATCCTGCTTTGTCTACAGACTGAAGCATATTAAGTGCTGAAAACAGAAAAAAAGGAGCATGTGCAATTTATTTTTGTGTGCTGTTTTGATTCTGGAAAACCAGCATTAGGAAATCATAACCAACAATAGTTCTTCAGCTGCTGTCTGTGGTCCATTTTGAAACCGACTGAACAGGTTCTGAGTGTCACACCACATAGTATTTATAGCATTTTTTTTTCTTACAATTGATTAATTTTGTAACTGGGAAAGAAAATAACCCAAACTACTCCTTTTTTTTCTTACTGAAAAATTGCAAAGGTGAAGGTATGCCCCTGAAGTGTATTACTCTTCACAAAAGGAAAGGCGGGTGGCCTTAGTAATACTATTGTTTATCACTGACACAGAAAACTTTCCCATGCAGATCCACTATAATCTTATACCATAGGAGTTAATTATATGAAATTCTACATGCCAGCAATTCAGGAAAAAACATCATTAGTTGCAGTCTTTCTGTTCTCCAGTGACTTCTGTTCTATTCAACCTCAAAGAGCCGTAACACAGCGCTGTGGGGACAAACTTCATTTGCACCAAACTTGAAACAATATAAATAAGCTTTACACCAAAGCCTAATATAAATAAGAACCAGGGCTTTTGTTTCAATCAGAATAATGCATCTTTTTTTTTCCTTCAAAATTTAATTCTAAGAGAGTAGGAACTAAACAAACAAAGCCACACACTCTTCATTTTGATACATCTGTGAAAGGTATTTTCAGGCAAAAATTATTTTGAAGGTTACCAAAATTAAATTAAAAAATAATAATAGAGTGTGGCTTTGCAGCTCAAGGAGGATTTATGATTAGAGGAGACGCAGCAGATCCTTTGTGGCTTTGTTCTCCACTGTTCTCCAGGAATGACAGCTAATGTCCAGTCTGGCCTCTTAAATTAGAGTAAACGTCAGGCCCCAAGTGGATTTAATGTTCATTGTAGCAAAAAACTATGACTTTGCTGCCACAGGGTGGGAAGGGATTATTGCTGATTTGTAATATCCCATAGGATTATGGAGTTTTGTTAGCATGTCAAGAATGATGTATGTATGGAGGCTTCAAGCAGGCTGCTGCTATATTTTAACAGAAATTCAGTAACATACATCATAGAATGGGTTCTGGTCAAAGGCATAGTTCCAGCCACATTAGTGGATCACCGCTGCAGAAACTGGCACCTCTGATGTACCCTAATGATCATCTCACGCCTTTTTAGTAAATACTGATTTTTCCTTCCTTTATATGTGAAAAAATATAAATGATGAATGTAGCTTAGTATCACAAATGCCCTCTTCCCTCACTTCCTCCTCACACACATGCACAATCACGCAAACACGTTTTGAATAAAGGCTGCGATGTGGGACCTGGATTTCTTGAGCACGGGCATGGGTAGGTGCTGCTCTTGCCATCACTGATATCCCTACTGCAGGAGAGCCAGCACAGGCCTTGGGCTTGTGGACTGTGCTTCTCCACACAATGAAATGCGGTGCCGACTGCAGAAAGTCTTTTAAGAGTCGTTACACATAGCTTCACATTTGCTCCCAATTTGTTTTATGCAAGATACACTTACCATTTCTGTTAGATTGTCTTCCATGGGTTTATATTTTTCCTCATAAAAACCTGCTCCTCATATTTAAGCTTTCCCATCCTTCACATTGTACCATGATCCCTCATCAGGTGGCGTTTATGTAAGAAAATAGGTATGGTCAGCAAGGTGTCTGCTGGCAGTGTATCTGAGGTGTGTTAATCTATCCTGGAATGTGCTAATGAAACACGTCTGAGATATTACAGTGACGAGCAGCAGAGAAATGGGTGTGACATCCTGAGAATGCCAGAGCATCTTGCTATTTGTTGCCGTCAACACTTAATGCATACCCAGCATATGGTATTGAGAAATCATCGTTGCACTTACATTTCATACTTATAATGCCGTACTTATACTTAGAGGCGAGGTATGCGTTAAGTAGTATATACATCTCTTTTGTTCCTCTGTTTGTCCAGACATTTTCTAAAGCAAGGAATAAGCTCACATGCTTTCAAGGCAGGGCTGATCTCAGGGTAGTCTAAGAAAGCACAGTGGCTTTGGTTATGCACACTTATGTGTAGAACCTCGAGTTTTAGACATGTACCCTGAGAAACTGAACAAAAGCCGTGCAGGGCCTGAATGCAATGGTCAGAAAGGATAAGATCCTGGAAAAGCTATTCCTTAAATCAGTGGACTTTCACTAGTGCCAGTTTCCACCCACTCTATTAAAGCACATCCCCTATGACATAAGTTATTTGTAATAGACAGTCCACACAATGCCATAACAAAGTGATTTTATTGACATTCCTCTATAGTTATATGGTTGAATAGAAAGCACAGCCTGAGTATCATGTGACATTTTTCTGTCAATATAAGCAAAATCAGTCCAATAATGAGGACCTTTCCTGCCATTGACTTTATGTAGTCTTTAACAAAAACCATAACAGACAGTTCTGTTAGATAAATCGGAAGCTGCAGGGAATTTGGCTAATAGTACAATATTTACTATACCTAGTATCTACTATCTACAGGCATCTGTTTTTCTACTAGAACAAAGGAACTACATGACTCACTAGAGAGAAAGTAACAATCCAATCTTTTGGACCTTGTGATAACTGGAAAACCTATCCCAGATTTAGTATATTGCAGTCATTTTTTTTCTTTTAATAATGAACACTGAGGTACAGCAAGAAGAATAATAAAAAAGCACCTCATTTGTTGTAGAAAGATCTGTTGGTTTGCATTTGACTGAAAGTGTTTAATCTTGACTGGGAAGCCCTATTAATATTACCATGGAGACAGGGCAAATAATTATTGTATCAACAGAAATTAAACAAATCTCCAGTCAAATTTGTCCTTCTGAAATTCCATAGACTGTCACAGGATTGACAGCGAAGGATGAGTTTATCTCATCCTCTGTGCAAGTATATTATAGCTTATTTCTTATTTGATTCTCATGTCCAAATTCAGTATCCTACCATTTTCAACTAGAGGTATGTCAACTATTTGTTACAGTGAAACTCGAACAATAAAACACAAAGCCAACAAACAACCCCCCCTTCCCCACAGGCTGCCTCTCAGACTAGACTATGAACTCAAACCTTAGCTACAGTCACTGAAAAGTTCACGGGCACTTGAGCAAACTGGGTGAAAAAAGTCTTCTGTGCCAGACCTGCACAAAACTCATGATTTCTCCATTAGATGTAGTTTGGATCATTCACTCCTTGCCTTGTGATAGCCACGGATCTCCCTAGAACATAAAAGTCAAGTTCTGAATACGCGCGGCCACACGATTGACACTGAATGCTCACGTAACGTACTGCAGACTGAAGTGACGGCATTTGTAAGGTTTAGACCTGATGCAATTAACAGTAAGGTACAGTTGATCGTACTGGATCAAATCCTGCATAGCTTGTGTGGCTGAACAGTCGGTGAGACTACTTCGAGCTGGAAGACCTACTGATGATTTAAAATATCTATTTTCATTCTCATATCTTCAGCTTAATGCCAGTATGGCAACAGGATTTCATAAACAGAAATATCCCCTTCCCTCCCACTACCATCAATACTGTCACAACAGTTAATTTGAGAAAGATGTGGGTACTCTGAAACCAAACATACAAACTACCAATATTCATTGCTCTTATTGAAAACTGCAATTCACAAAAGCTGTCAGACTGCCTGTTCCATTTTCACTTGCATTTTAAAATCCATTGGTGTGGATATTGTATCTTAATCTAGCCACCACCATGTTTAAAGGGAACTGAGGTGAAGGAGCTGAACAGATTTGTAGATCTGCCCTATGGAGTATCTCCTAGTCTTCCATGTAAGAAAATAATGAAACCAGAAATTCTGTAATGAATAGTGTTGTACCAATGAAAATGCAGACCTGGGGAGAGCACAGATGAGCGGGCAATAGCATTTGAATCGAAAGGTGAAGAGGGAAGGGTCTATGCCTTGCATATGTGTAACTACAACAACGAAGTCAATTAATTGCACAATGGGCAGGTTAAATAACAGGGCAAGTGAGATGGGTTCCTCCCTCTCTCCTGCTAGCACTGCCTCACTGACTGTAACACTACAGTGCCTCTTAGATGCATGGCTTCCCCTTCACTCCAGTCTGGGACTGGATTCAGCCCATGGTATGATGCAATGAATGGAGAAATGCACTGTGAAGCGTCGATCTGGATATCCTAGAGATGATGTCAGTGTTTGAAAGCCTGTTGGTTGGGGTAGGGCATTTGGGAAGAGAGAGGGACAGAACTGGAATGATAGACTGCAACAAAAGCAAAGCATGGCATTTTCTTTGTCTTTGTTTTATGAAAATAGGCGACTGTCTTCCTCTATTCCTGGCTTTAGATCCAAAAAAACCTGCAAGGAAATCTGCACGACTTTGTTACTTTGATGTCATCAGAGTCACCTAAGAAAGCAACTGCTTAATAATGCGAGGCTGTGTGCTTGAGAGACAGCTTGGACCAAGGAT
Source organism: Mesitornis unicolor (assembly GCF_000695765.1). Taxonomy (NCBI): domain Eukaryota; kingdom Metazoa; phylum Chordata; class Aves; order Mesitornithiformes; family Mesitornithidae; genus Mesitornis; species Mesitornis unicolor. The sequence continues at coordinate 5,859 of NW_010184187.1, forward strand.
TTTGATGGGAAGTAGCTGGCTATGCTGTTTCCCAGAGCAGGAACACACAAGATGCTTGAGATGGCATCTGCCAAGCATGGAGATGCGTAACTCCTAATCTAGCATACTGTGTGGTGAGTGCCAGAACATGTTGTGAAGAAGAATTTCAGGAGAAAGCCTTCCTTCTTTCAATTAGTGGGGTTAGATGCTGTCTCTGAAATACAAACATATTTTATTATGCTATAAAAAATAGTTTCACTTTTTCTTAATAAAATATAGTTTTTAAATACTTAAAAAATTTAACTATACAGTATTGTAAAGATTGGATTATTTTTTTCCACTTTTTTACTATGTTAACGAGACAGCTCTTGATGCACTATTTTCCTTGGCCAAACATGGACCAATCAGTTGGATACATCTCTTTCTTTCCTTCTGTTTTTAGAAGATATCCAACATTTGACATAGTGTAGGTAACCTTGTACCATCACCAGGAATAAAACAGGAACCATACAGGAATCGCTGGACCTTGGGACACAGTGGTGAAGAGGCAGAAATTACATACACTGGAAGATCTCGCTGTTCAGTCTCTCCTGGTATGACTTGCTCTGATGAAATCCATGCACATGGGACACACACTCTCAGAAAAAAAAGTAAGATTTCCATCTCTACTGTGCAGTGGGGCTGGACATGTGGAATAGATGCCTGTGAGCTTGTTTGTGGAAATAATAAGCATCGTTTTCGGTGTCTGGCCTGGCCTACCTGGCCTGTAGCTGCAGCCTCCGTATGCAACTGTAATATGAGTACTCAATAAGAATAATAGCATGTACTATAAAATAGGTTCTCAGTAAAAGCCATACAGTAAATTATTGTAAAAGTGGCTGAAAAATAACAGAAATTGAATGAATGGGGCAATTTAAATATCACAAATAGATTATATATCATTAACAAAAGCTACTATTTCTGCTTAGAAACATGTTTTTAGGTCCATCACCTTTCAAATACCTATTGATCCAAGAATCAAGCAGGGAGATGATCTAAAACTCTCAGAATGCAGTTTTTCAAGTGAGATGAGTTTCTGTATAGCCACCATAAAAGTACGTGGGAAAGCATTCTTTTCTCTGAAGAAAACACTTACGGGAATCAGATGTGTCAGACATTGAACTAATGTTGTTCAACAAAGACACTGACTTTCCAGTTTTCTGAAGCACAGCTAACACAAAACTACCAGCACTAGGCCCCCAAGGGGGTGTGGTATTTCATGTAAGCTGCTAGACACTATGATGTTACCTTCTCACTTACCTTCGCTCACCCTTCACAAGTTTCTCACTTCATATTTTGTGCACCCTTTAACATATTTAGTGTCAGAAGCAAAGATACTTCGTATTTCCTTTTCCCAGTTAAGACAAACACTTTCAATCTGAGATTAGTCTTGCAAAACAAGGGCAGCAAAGATTAATAAACAGGAAACAATCAGAGCAGTGTGGTTGATTGTAACAGCCTCAGCAAAATCCATCCAAAGACAAGCCTACTGCTGTCTTCCTTTTGTTCCCTGGCTTCAGAGCTGGAATGAAAAGTACACCAAAATGAAGAGGGTTATGTCTGCAGTAGCAAGAGCTAGATCTTTAATTCAGTGGTACCTAACATGACTGATGGGCCTTTGGGCTTACTGAAAGAAGAAGTACAAGTTCTCAACCCAAAGAGAGTTACAATCCCCTTCATCCCTGACCAGCACCCTCATTCACTGCAGCTTCTCATTTAATACACCCTAGACTAAAATCTTCTGTCTATAACCACTCTTGAGGTTATGGAGATTTCCACTGAACAAGAAAAGAAAAACAACAGAACCAAAAACTGCCCCCAGCAACCATAGATTAGATCAGGCTGACAGAAAATAAATGGCTTCTGACACAGGGGATGGGATTGTCTAGACTTCTCATTTGAAAAGGAGTATTTTAAACTTCAGGAAACAAAGATCTGGTAAACAGAACCCAAGGGTATTTTTAAGAGTAGAACATTCTTCTTATTTCCCCTTTTTCTTGTCATACACAATACTAAGGTAAGGGAGCCTTGTCCTTTATGCTACATAAATTATCCTTCTTGACTGTGCACAACCTTGTGCTTCTTGTGTGGTAAACATTACAATGGAGACGCCCCTCCCAATATCTCTGAAGTGCAAGTTCTCTCCAGTACTGGCAAGTAACAATCATAACAATCGCTTTGTTATGCTTTGCATTGCGTTACAGGTTGGTTTTTTAGTTTTTGCAGGTCTTATCTGCACCATGTATCTGGGCCAGTTCCAGCTGATGCAACTGATGTAGATCATGAGTTCGTATATAAAAATTTCAGTTTTGCTCATAGGTGTCTCTCAGATGGACAATACATACAGGGAAAACAAGGATAGATGAAGATATATTTGACCAGCTCCTAGTACTGGATTCAACGGATAAAACGTAAGATGAGCTGTGAATTGATTTAGAAGATGTGGGCATATAAAAGCTTGGAATGCTTGATGAGGTTTTTTTTATTTTTTAATCAACGTAGGTGGAAGTAAACATTTATTAACATTTGGTCAAGTGTAGTGTAACTTGCATTTGTATTTTCATTGTTAATGGAGGTATGTAGAGATATACAGAAATCTTGAGACAGTTGTTTTTCTATTGCATACAGACTAGCAGTCCATTGGAAACAGAGGATGAAAGCATGAAGGTTAGATCTTAGAGGGCGGCAGTTCTTCATGCACAGCTTTTATCAATCTTGACTTTTTGTCTGTTTGTTTTGTTTTCAAAAATAAAAACATGGGAAACCAAGATCAAATGATGGTGGACAGGAAAGGTGACATCATCAGCCAGAAAAACACCAGAAGTGCCTGAACCCCCTCATTCAAGTCCAAAGGTGCTAGTTTCTTCAACAGCTGTCAGCAGCTTTTCGTACAGCATAGAATATGAGGGGTAAGGTGGAAGATCCAAACGGTTGAAACATGTGTGTGCCCTGCAAAAGGAAAACATACTACATGTTAAGTTTAATCTAAATAACTTGAGAAAATAAGAAGTGAGAAAACAAGTTCCTACTGAGACTCAAGACATTCTAGATCATTCAGGAGAGATAAAAAGAAATTCTGACTATTAAAGCAAAACTGTCAAATTCCACCAAAATTTGAGGTACTGAAATGTATATGCACATACACATGAATATTTCAAATAGAAGATACAAGCTAAGTATCAACAGAACATCATTCTCTGCTATCCCTGCATTAGAGGTTGCAGGGATCTTGCAGGGATCTTCATGGAGAAGAATGCTGGAGGTTACTGAGGAGCTGGGGTCTAGGCACTGATAGAGAGAAAGTTCCAGAACTATCACTTTGGTTGCTTTGAGTTTTTCCAAAAAAAGGCAACCCATCTGTACATCCAACATGAGCAGCCAGTATGTTTTGCACCAGTGGACAAGCATAATGTGATGAACTATACTGACAGAATGGGCTCAGCATGTGTTTACAGTGAGGCAGGGCTGACTGGTAAAAGACCATTCAGGGATCTGCTAACTGAAGAAGGAAAGTTGCTGAAAATGTTCCTGTAAGTCAGCTGTTGGCCATCTGCTGCAAGTCTGGCCTTTAAATGTTATTTATTTGTAGTAGTCAAGGCAAAAGCAAAACATTCTGTGCAAAGCAAGCTGCCAGCTTGATGACCCCTCTTTTGCCAGTTTTATCATTACATTTACACCCGGTTCTATCACTGTATTTACCTCCAGTTGGCAGTACCTTCAAAAGAAGCCATGGAATGGGTTCCATGTATACCTCCACCTTGCTGCAGTTTTTCTGGTAGCAGCAATTAGACCCAGATGTGGACTGCACTTCACTGCATGGGGTGCTACACCCACGTGGAGCAATGAAACACTCCCTGCAGTCCACAGCAGTTCATCCATTTCAACTGACTGAAAAAATGTGGAGCTCATTCAACAAATGGGGAGGGGGCACATTTTCACTAAAATGTTTTACTTCTAGCTTTTCTTTAATTCACTATCATTTCTTCAAATCCAAAGCAGAATAGCTATCTTGGAGAAACTACTTGAAATGGTGCTAATAATCTCTTAGGTCACCCACAAGGTGAGAAAAACATGACACTGGTAGATGGGCTGGCCTAAGACTTGCAGATTCAGAGGGAGAGTTTTATCAATCACCAGTGGTGAATCATTAAAAGCAATCAGGCAACTGAAATAGCCAGAGACACATAATCTTCACTGCATCACACAACTTCAGTTAAGAGAGCTTTTATCATCCTTCTTCCCCTTCTGAATGAAGATTTGTTAGCTGATCACTCAGAGAGAGTGTACAATAAACAAAGAATTTGTGGAAATGAGCTGGGAAGACATGTGAGTTAGTGAAAAAGGAACTTTAATAAAGCCATTATTTAATACATCTTTTTGAATTAGGCATGGCAGCTCACATGTATTATCCATGAGTAGCCCTGCACTGTTTATCGTTATCTCAGCAATCTCTGGCAGCGGTAAGTTGTTTCTACAATCCGTTGCCAATATGTATCAACCACTGGGAGTTAATTAACTGGAGGATTCTTGTAGTTTATTCAGAACATGTTCATCATAAGCAAGATAGCACCATTCAGAGACAGTTGGTCTTGAGGACCTCGGTGGCCTGGCTCCAGAACTGGAAGCAGCATAGTCATGGTGGCTCAGGTGTGGATTGTGATAATATAACTTTGCTGAACCTAAAGCAGTATCTCTGTATAGTACTTAACTGTGGCACATTTAACTGTATGAGACCACTGCATCTCAGACATCACTGTCATGCATCTTATTGTGCAGTGCAGACCTATCCACAGCCATTGACTCTGGTATTTACCTTCTTGCAGACATCCATCTTGGCTGATCACCATCCGTCTCATTTCACACTGGGTATGAAACAGCCTTGCAATGCTGTTGACTTTTAGTCATTCTTGACCTCATTAAACTCAGAAAAAAGATCCATTCCTTTTCCTATTATGAGGTTTATAAGAGAGGGCTGACTAAGACTTCTCATTCAGTGTTCCCTCTCTCCTCAGTACTGCTGTGCATAGTGCCTTTGCCTCTTGCAACTGAAAGCTGAAGCCTTTATTTTCCAAACCAGACTAAAGACAAATTGTTCAGCCCCTAGTTTTTATATCATATTGCTGTGTGATACTGCAGCACACAGGGCTATTGAGAAGCAAGGATATTTTTCATAACATCTACTGTTGCCTAACTCTACCTCCAAAGGGGTAAGTTCCTCCCAAATGGTCTTGACCGCCTACTACTGATCCCAGTACGAGTGACTACAGTAAGCATAATCCAGGGGACACTTGTTATTTTGTAGTACTGGACTTGCTGCACATACTGGGGTGAAAACATTACATTAGCAGTGCAAGAAACAGTCACCGCGATGAGAAAAGTCTTTCTTCCCCTGGTTAAGTCTCCTACCACATAAGCCTGCTGACATTTGAGAGGGTGTTCAGGGAGTGAGAGGTCTGGAATAAAAATTAAGACTGGTAAGAGTTTTTATGGAAAGGATTCTGGCTTCTCTAGAAGAAAATGCATGATAGTCATGTAAACTGACTCTGACCCTCATGTGCCCTCATGATCCAGTAAGTAAAGCAGTAAATGGACCACTTAAAATTTCATTCTTCCTGGCAGTCTCTCTTTATTGCTCAAAGTAGTTTTGGTGGGTCTGAACCTTTAATCTTGCTCACAGTTCACAGTGCTGTGCTATTTCTTTTCTTTTAAGAATTCTCTCTTAAAAATATGAGTATATGGTTTTAAGATTTTGAATTCTTCTTTTCTTTGTCAACTTCCTTTAATCCCCATAACGATGAGAGTCCAAAGGCAGAAAGTGTGCACAGACTCCCCTCCTATCTCATTTATAGCTTGAACCTATCAACTAAAATAAGAGTTGCAGTCTAGCATAACCATGCCTGTCAGGCAGAAACCGGGCATTTCTCCTTTTCACCTTGCTTTCTGTAGATGAACCCGCAAACCCCCCTTTGATCAACCCAAGAGTCACAGGTATCAACTTTTGTTTCTTTTGTCTGTAAGAAGGAACACTTACATGCTGTTGGGGAACCACTGCATAACAGATGAATATAGATTTGTAGATGGTATTTCTGTTGTACGTGAGAAAAGTGGAAAGGGAGGAGGGATGGGAGATAAGGAATGATAAAAGACAGCAAAGCACATACACTGAGTCCACTGGGAAAGAAAGAAATTACGAGAACAAAGTTCTCTGTAATCATACACAATATTTTTTCATTGCTATGTGGGATTCTGGGGTGATTTGATCATCTAATAGAGAGGGACAGAATTCTCTTACAAAAGATCAGATATTTACTAGCACTCTTAATCTTGATCATACATAAACCACAGACAGTATGGTGGTAATCACTAATATTACGCTGCTGAATGAAAATCTCTTTTGATGAAGGGTACTTGCAGCTCAGCCCTGATGGGGAAAGTGACCTCATTGCGTCAAGTGTGATTATTTTAATAACTGGGATACATGCTGAAGTCCTTACTTAATTGATACACAAACAAAAATAACCTTGGAGCTGACAGGAGTTTTGGCGAGCTGAGGAATGCAACCAGAAGATGGGGCAGTGGCATTTGTAGGCACTGAATGCTTTTGCAGGCTGAGGTTTTAAAAAGAGGGAACTGTTGTCTCCTATAGCTATAGCAGAAAACACTGCTAGTTCTTTGCACAGGTTTGCTTTGGGCCAAGAGTTCTGCTCCCACAACATCAGATGAAGCTGTGTTATTCCAGCTAGAAAGCTAGTGTCTGTTCATTAATGTTTGGTGGAGAATAATGTTTGTGCAAACTACTGCTAACGCTGGTTCCATGTTAAATATCTGCATGACCCAGGAAAGGTGAAGAGGGGCTTCCTGCTTCAGAAGAGGATATAGCTGGAAGAATTGTCCATCCATCCCTACCCAGGCAACCAGTTACAAGAACTGAAATATGTAACTCTCTTCTTTTAGGAGAAAATTTTGCATATAAGATAGGGAGAGTAAAACTCAACCTTGATGAACAAGTGGTTGAACTTGTGACCTATTCAGTGTTATTTCATATGACAAGCTACATCAGTTTTGAAGAAACCATGCTGCATATCACATTGACTGTAAATCTGGCAGTCTCTTTGGAACCTGCTTTAGGATTGTAATCTAGAGATCTGGGATTAGAGCAGCATCTCTGAGCCGTAGAGTACTTTGACTTTCTGATGTGCGTGGACTCAAAGTAAATATAGATAGGAATAATGTGTCTAGTACACAAGCACACTCCAGAAATAAACTCCTGGTGTAATCTCTTATTTGTCTTACATGAACATATTACACCACTATTACCCTGTTTATGTAGGGGAACTGCTACTGATGGACGAGTGCACCAATTTAGAATGAAGTTACTGGATTCTCAACCTTCCTGAAATAGTCTTGCTTATCCTCAGTGCTTTCTGAGGAAGCACTCTAAGCATTATGTATTACTGGTTATTCTTCAAAAAGTGTTTTGCTTCAGAAATTTACACCATGCCTCTTTTCTGGGAGGGGCACATTGCTATCGCAAGTGCAAAAGCATGGCTGCTTTCGGTATGACCACATCTTTGCTCACTATAAGCAATTGGCAGCTGCATGCTCCGTTGCCAAAGTGTAAGGACAAGACATCAGGGAGAGTTGCCCAACTACTTCAGCCACCTGGAGCAGGAATGAGAGAACAGAGGAGTCCTGGACTCTCCTGATAGAGCTAAAAGTTATCTTGATATTTTGTAAAGCAGCTGAAAACCCAAAGGCCACACTAACCTGTCCCTAGGGATCCACCATCTACATGGATGTCAGGAAAGCCAAGTGCATCAAGCTTTATATGCAAGCTTCCACAATGCCTCTCACAGCATCATGTTTATTGGGTCAGGGCCTAAGAAGTAAGGCCAGAAATTAAGAGGTGCAATCCACACCTAAGCACATAAACAACTAAATCTGATGATTGCTAAGACATGAGAAAACTGTATTTTTCCTAGGACTTTGAAAATACAGAGGAAGGGTAACTCACTGTAAAATCATAGGAATTGTTAGAAGGACAAGACAATTTGTTGTGGTTTATTTTAAACAGCTAAAGTTAGTTACACTGATATTATATTCCAAGGGCCAAAAGGCCTACAGGATATGACATGACTTTTTTTTAGCCCCTAAGTCTAAGTAAATACACAAGTAAATCTAAATAAACATAAGCAATCCATAATCAGGCATTTAAAAAAAGTTTAAAATGGCATTTATGTAGTTGCTTAGCTAAGGATTTAGGGAGCCTCCAGGTTAAGCCTGTGTGTTTTATGTATTTCTTAACACTGTGTATACTTGGCAGCACCCCATAATTTTATAAAAATGCAGGTAATAATTCGCGGTGATCAAGCTGTGTTTATTCCCCATGAGCAAGTGTTGTTTCTCTTTCCCCTGGCTAAAATGAATGCAGAGCTCTAAGACTCCTAAAAGGTGCTAACAACTTTCACCTGGAAAAGGGGCCTCTTCCAGGGAGAGCAACAAGTTCGGTGATCAGCAGACAAACATGAAGTTGTTAATGTGAATATCTCGGGGCTAACTGAATCTGGGTCATAAGTAATGCCTGGGTTCACAAAGAAAGCTAAGCAGAGCAGAAAGAGGCCAATTACCTTTTCAGAACTTGATGGGTCAGCCCAGGGCATTTTCTGTGCACGTGCCAAGGCCACCCTCCCCTCTCCCCCCTTTCCATCCCAGGAGAGCAGAGAGAGCAAGCTCTGCAGAAATGCTGCACATGTCTATGATTTCCATTTGCTGCCCTTGGTCAGCTCTGAAATCCTTGCATAGAACCAGACTGTAAATATCTATATATATAGATATATATATAGATATACTGCAAAAGAAGGACCAGGCCTATGTGTAGCAAACTGTAGCTCTCAGGCTTTCTTTCCACATTGCTGGCTGAAGCTCAGAGGGCATGAGTCATCTCACTGACCTTACATGCTTTCATCTGTTTTTAAATCTCAGTGCCTACATCTAGCTTTCTTGTAGGCTCTATTTCTTCATATAGTAGAGTCTATGGTCAATGAACATAAATCAGAATATACCAGGTGCAATTCAATTGAACTTTTTTAAAAGCCTGTGTTCAGGTGAAATGAATTGTGCCTTAAAACCACTTACTTCCCTTTTCCTGACTTTAGAGGGAGTCAGTGTAAGTTGTCAGCTCACGAAGTCTCCTGACATAGTGTCCTGCTCCAGCTCCTGTGTCTCTTCAATGCATAAGAATGAGCAGGCTTCTACTAAAAGGGTTTTGGACTTTCCCGCTCTAGAGGACTCTGGAGGTCTGCTCAAGTCCATGTCTTATAATATGCTTCTGGGTAAACAACAAGGATGGCAAGTAACTAGAAAACTGGACCAAACCAGCTAATCGGATGTCTCAATATATCTGCAAGGTCTGTGAGATTTTCACTCTGTGCCATGAAAACAGCCTCCTTTGGACTGCAGCTGAAACCAAATGGTAAGAGCAGGAAGAAAGCATTCATGTTAAAGGGTAGCAAAAGTAGCAGAGGTATCTCAGAGGTGCTGAGATGTGGCCCCATGAAAATGCTCTGTAATCTCAATGGGGCAGAGCCTCAGGCAACTACAGGGACATTCAAGAAAAGGTGTTTCACTTCAGTAAGGAAGGATGAGTGCTGGTGACCAATAAAGTGCTGGAGCAGAACTCAAAGTTGAATGTATTGCTGGCTGTGCCATGGCTCTCTTGGGTGGTCTTAGGCAAGTCAGGCCACCCCTCTGTGCCCTTGTTCTGAAGCTCCTCTGGGAAGCACTGTGAAGTCTGTTGACTCTGTATGACATGGTTGCTCATTTGCTCCTAGTTGGCTGACTGAACTACATGTAACAAACTGGGTATTATCACTGTATGGTCTGAAGTCCCTTTGCTAAGCTTCCTCATGACGAAAAAGTGGAGCCATCAGAGCAAATGAAGAGATTACACTCAGGTCTCTGGCCAAAACTCAGAGGCAGGTTTTGGCTTTCATGGCTCTGTAAACTCACAAGTGTTTTTACTAGTATATTTACTGGTATATATATTACTAGTATATTTACTAGTATTTTGGAAGTAAAGGGAATAGAATCAGCTGACAGGTTCCTGCTGGACTGGATCTGTTCCAGAATCAAAATATGGGAACTAAGTTTGGACCTATGGAAATCTTAATCTTAACCATTTCACAGGATTCTCAGTAGCTTAAATTGAGCCTGCAAATCAAAAAGGCAAAAGAAAACTCTTATCTATGAATGTAATTACAGAACAAACCGATAATTGTTTCTTTGCTGTTTTAAGATGTCCTTACTGTATTCATTATCTTTCACTGGCAGAGAGATGCAAAAAGAGTACCAGGCTCACCTTTCTCACAGCACTTGGTTTTGTATCCTAGTTGGGACATACCTTGGGAGGGAGGTTATTTTCCCCCATTTCTCTATACAGAAGCGCCGTAGCCCATTGCTCCCTCGAAGAGCTGCAAACCCCTCGTATGGCACACTTGATGTTCCTGTGACGAATTGCAACAACCGGAGTCTCTGCTCATTGTTAAATCTTTCCACTGCTGCCCAGAACCACCGTATTACTATGTGTCCATCATGGTAACCTAAACCAAGAAGCAGAGAGAAATTAAAATCACCTCCTCTAAGTGGGAAGTGTAACATCGAAATATGTTCCCACTAGCATGGGGCAGTGGATCTTCTACTGCAAAGATACTGCAGTAGAAGATATTCTTGACAATAACAATATTCTTGATGGGCAGTAGGTCCCAGGCCTCATCTTGTCCTGGCTGTGGACACTATAATATTACCAACTCATTTAAAACCCTGAAACTCAAACATATTTATTTGAGGTACACTGGCCTCTCACAAATCCCTTGGCAAGAACTCAGGTTACCTGCATGAGATACAGAAGACAAATTGCGGTATGCCACGCTGTGTGAGTCCTAACGACTTAACAATTTCTGGTTCCCAAATAAATTCTCTTTTGGACTGCAACAGTGTTCAACATATGGAGAGGAGTTTGCTGCTGCAAGTCCTTCCTTGGCAAACTTCTCACCTGAGGGACTCTGTGCTTTGGTTTGTGCTAGTGAAAGCCAGCATAAACCCAGGGTGAATCTGTTTCAACAGCTAAACAGAAAAAAGGAGGAGGAGAGTAACTTGTGGGGCCAGCTGTGCTTGTGGTAAGCTGCCTATTTCAAGGTAATACAAAGGCAGTATAAACTTTGTATTTCAGGGGAGGATATGTGAACCTCAGGGACTTTCCTTTTGTAGTACAGAACTGGTAGATTTCACATTTATCCATCATCCAAGACAGCCTGGATAAATCATGCTCAGCGTTTAAAGCAAAACCAGGCCCAGCATTAGAGGAGAAGGGATAAAACCCAACTTGACATAGTTTAGGCTGAGGGGATGGTTAAGCAAATCCATACATTATTGAAGTGTAATTGAGAACTGTGAAGTTCAGCTCTTGAATTCAGCTCCCTGCTGAAGTCAAGAGGACTTGTGATATTACTTTCCGTGAGGCCAGGAGTTCATTCACTGTCATCTGAGTAAGTAACTTTTAGATCTAATACTGCAAATCCTTTTCAGGCTTTAATAGACAAAACTCCTGTTAAGTTGGTAGGAATTGAGTGGGTAGAAGTAGCAGAAGCAATTTCAGTATTATTACATCTGTAGATCCAAACCTGAGATCTTACTTATTTTATTTCATGAGTTATTCTTCACAAAAATTTCCTGAACAAAACAGGACATTTGCATCAGGAAAGACAGGAGCCTTTCATGTTTTAGACTCAAAACAGTCAAGATACTAGTAAGCATCAGCAGGCAGTTTACCTCCACGATATTCTGTGTTGTTACGCCAGTCATTGAGATCTATTTCTGCAGTGCCAGCTATAACCAGCTCCAGTTCTCTGGCATCAAAAACAGAGACAAGCCTGGAGTCTACAACCTGGAAAAAAACCAAGCTTGTAAGCACAGTTTCAGACTGGAAATAAAGCAGGTGTCTCATACATCTATGGCTCTGATGGCCAGCTCTTTAATCTGACAAAATCTGCATGCTGACAGCTAACATCCACCTCTCTGCCAATAAATCTGTGCTCTTCTTCAGGGATGCTCTTCTTCATCAGCTCTTCTTGCTGATGCTTTGAGCTGCAAACAATGATGACACATGAGATCTGACTAGAATGAAACAGTACAAGTGACAGGACATAATCTGTGCAAAACATTCATTCTGACAACTGATTCTGATAGTCAAGGACTGAATTTGTAATATGGACAGTTTATTTTATATTTGTTTTGCATTGGACTTTTATTACAATTGTGTAGGAGTACCCCCAGGTCTTCATCCACTGAAGTTGCAGCTGAGGTTCACTTTCTTCATTATGTGGAACCAAAAGCTTTAACAGCCTGCAGTATTCACAGGGATAAAAAGCTAGCAAACCTTATGCACGTTTTAGTAAACTGTATGGAGCCTCTTAGCCAACTCCTTTCTGCAGGAAAGGGCTGACCAAGTCTCTCCAGCTACAAAGCCACCCTCACTGGCTTCCATTCCCAGTAAACATCGGTGTATGACTGCTTGGAGCCACCAGTTACCAGTACTGTTCTATGTGTCCGTTATCTGCTCTTTCATTTTCCAGGGTTTCCATTCTTTCAGTTTATTTCCCTCAACTTCTACTTATATTATACAGCTGCCAGGGCAAGATACATGTTTGAATATGATTAGTAAGAGAGGCAAGAATAGGTGACTACATGGGCTGGCCAGTAATGCCACAGGTTTTCATCCAGTCTTTGGCAGTTCTTGTAGTAGCACTGCCAGAAGGATCTTCTCAGATCCAGATCTTCAGCAAAGATAAATTAGCAAAATCCAGGGAGAACAATGGCGCAGCATCCATGAATATCAGCAAGATAATAGCTGCCTGCATCCCGGGACCAACTTTGCTGTAATGAATCCCTAAAGATACAGTGCGTCACACCAGCTCCTCACTGAAGTATAAAATTCTTCACAATCTTCTTTTGTATTACAGCAGGGTGAAACAAAATTTGCAAACACCTACTTCTTTCACTATGTGAACTTCTCCTGCTCTTTATCGTTATGCACTATCATATTCAGAATACACATTTCTTTCCTTTTTCCCTTAATGCTAAACATGCCATATCCAAGGTCCCTGTATCTACAAATCCAGGCACTTCAATTCCTTGCCATCTGTGTCTGTTTAGCTATTTCCTAAGGTACCGAAGAAGCACGGTTTAACCATGGAGTCACTTCATTCAGATGAGGAATGGAAGACTCTGGGAGCACCATTTTGTTACTTACTTCGTAGAAGCCACGGACCAGGGCCTCTGTTTGCTGAACCACTCCTCGTTCCACTCGCCACTTAACCATTCTCTCGATGTACTCCTTTTTGTTCTTTTCTGTCACTGCTGTATTTGCCCCTCCAGATTTCAACTCTCTCTCTGTCACCTACAGAACAAAGAAAAATAGTGGTGTAGCAACGTATGGATCACACTGTGTTTCAAATTTAAATTGTACTTTGAAAATGTAAATGAAAAATATAACAGCCATATTTCTAGTTCTGGACGCCTGGCCTCTTGTTCATTTGCAGAAGAAACAAAAAGGTTAATGAGGGATGCCCCCTCAGCCCCCGACTTATCCCCAGCTGAACTTGGGCTTTAGGTTACTCCAAACTGTACCAGCGAAGATTGATTTGGAGAGCACCATCTGTAAGCCATATACAGTGTGCCACTCTGGCCCATCTTTTCATCCTTCTACACCCCTTTCCCACCCAGAAAGGTTGACAACCAGTCCAGCTTGCTACTTGCTGCAGATTATCCAAGCAATGGTACAGAAAACAACAGGATGGAGAGGCAAACACAGTATTGGAATAGGCAGGCTGTTTCGCCAACTAGAAGGGATATCTACGTGTCTCTTAGGCAACAAGTGTTACCCTTCCCCAAGCACTAATAAATGTGTTCACTCAGAAATGCCAAGAGCAAAAAAAAATATCACAAAATGAATACTCCCAATACTCTTCCTTAACAAGACCTGGACAGATGACAAATACAGTCACTGTGGGATTCAGAGTTTTGTATCAGTCAGCTAAACCTGAGAAGTGTTTGTACTATAAATAACTTTTTTTAAAAAAACAAGAGCTACAGCATTTCATTGCATTTTAATGGTTAATTTAGTTGGCTTGGGTTACTAAGGCTTAAGACTGAGAAAGTATTTAAGGTATCAATCTAGATTCTAGCCAGCAAGCACATACTCCTCACAAGTGACAGAAAATAATATATATCTTGCAATTATTTACGCATTCAATCTAGTGGATTTAAAAGGAAGAATGTTTTGATCTTCTCTTCAGTTTTCTGCTCCTATAACAATGTCTTCTAGCACAGATACTAAATGAGCTGCATGAATACATATTATTTGTATTATTTACATGTTATTAATATTATTATCTATTTATCAGCCCAACAGGGAGCACATAGCTTATATAGTATTTAGGTCACTTTCCTTGAGGGACCTGTTGTAACATTATGAATTATAGAAACACTCAGTGAGTCATCTAATCTGCAGCTTTGTTGAGAAACAGCAAGAACAAGAAGGGCTGGGTGTAACGAGTTAGGAATTCTTAGCTGGTTCAGGTTAAATTCCCAAATGTAAATCACTGCATCACCATTATACAAGCAACACTGCATCGTCCAGAGGGTGAGACTCTGACCCAGCTGCCATGCTGTATTCTCAAGACTATGCAGCATCAAGATAGAGCTGTCAAAACCAACGACTAAAAGTTGCCTGGCTTTAAACATGACCATAAGTCTAGATGTTCTAGATCTCCTGCAGGACTTCCCATAAACACCTAGATAAGCTGGCGATTTCTTCAGCTTCTCATTATCCTTATAATTTCAGATACGATGAGTTATCTAGAATCAGAGGCAGGCAATCAGTAACAATGTGTCCCTATTTTTTCTCTCTGGTCCATAGAAGCATTTAAACACAGCTGCAAGCTAGAATTCAGAATGAGGTTTCAGAGTAGCAAGGAGACATTACAACCAATCCAGCCCATTCCTTTTGCCTGACTAGAGCAATTGGCAGGGCTTGGGAGACAGGTCCTATCCACGTATAGAGATGAAAAGCTCAGAGGCCTGGAAGAACATTTTCTAGTGGGTGAGAGCATGAGAAAGTACTTGGGGTCACAACGGACACCTCTCAATCTTATAAGCAAAATTCTCAAATTTGCATCCAGTCCCCACCAGTAAAAATTTGTGACACTTGGTTTGATATGGTATTTTTGCTATTGCTGTTGTGTTCTGGGCTCCAGTATGCAAGAAGGCTAGAGCTCTCAGTATTAAATTCTAATTTTAAAAGTACCAAGAAAGAGGATTTGGCCCAAAAGGTTTAAAAGCTAAATACACATCAGAGATGAGACAAGAAAGAAAAAAATAAGGTAGTAGTGACTGGTTAATAATGAAGTCATTGTGGAAGCAGGACAAAAGGGCTGTAACCCATCTACTGCACAGTTTCTCAAAGAACAACTATTTCTTGTTTCCCTTACCCAACCCCTGAAATCCAGCTTCCTAAATTTTAGCAGAGCTCCCACTGTGATCTACACTTGCACATGTATCCAGCAAAACAATGTTCAGTTGGCATTTACGTGGTCAGATACTCTTGGCATGCAAGAATTTCCAACTGGGATCCATCTGTGAGCACAAAATGTGATTGTGATTTCTTCGTTATTTTGCTGTCAGCACTTGGCAAATTTCAGAACAGGGAAAACCTCACTTTCACTTAGGACTCTTGGATTCTGACAGCTGTAATTCACAGCAAGAACCAGTTTTTTCCCTATCACTTTATCTAGCAAGGTTAGTGTCTAGGACATATGAAATAAAGTACTAGACAACATGTGAACTGGCATAAAAATCTGGCTTTTAGCATTCATTTGCTTTCATATCACAGTATCTACAACAGATTTGATTTTATTCTGTTCTCTTTGGAGCCATCTCTTATCTTTCACAACAGACTTCTATGTAACTGTCTAGCTCTTTTCTTTGGAGAAAGCATAACAGGTAATTAGTGTGCCAAATGTTACCTTCAGAGGCATCAGAGCAATTCAGGCTGAGATTCTTATCTTTCTAGTCTTCCAATGTAAATACAAACTTGTCTCATCTGTCTTTGTGAATATGTCTGTATGTTTCTGTCTGTCTTTATGTATTAGTCTTAAATAGCTATACCTGCCAGGGAAACCACTGTACTGTCAACTGAATGTCATGCAGGCTCTTAGCTCAAAGCCTGTGAAAAAACTCTGCATTGAAGTTTATGGAAAGACAGTGTTACCTTTCCTACAGAGAAATTTCATCTGCCTTTGACTCTGCTTATCTGTCAGGACCTTGTACTATAAGCAGACTAAATTCAGTTTTGAAAATATCCCCTGAAGTCTTGCTCACTTTCTGTTACTTTCAATTTATATTGGAGCCAGAATTCCTCCTGTCAGAAACTCGTCTAACTCTCCCCTAGCTCACAGAGCTACCCTAGCTCTGTGCAAACTCCTCCTGTTACCTTTATTTTCAAGGGCTAAGAGCCACTCTCTCTATATTCCACCTGATCTCTCTGCTCTCTTTGATGCTGTGTGTCTGCTTGTGTAAGCACAAGTTAACTTCCATCTGTTGAGCTTCTGCATTGCTTGGTGAGCTTGGTTCTTCAGTCTCTGGTTTTCAGTATCACCTTGGAGGTCCTTCCTCTTGGTCTGAATATTGCTTTGGGTCCCTTCAATGCTTTCCAGAGATACCTATAATCTAGCATGGGTTAAACCAGCAAAGAGCACCAGGGCTTCAGTGCAAGCCAAAGAATTCCACAGAAGACACTTACTCTGGTTGCCAGTCTGCACTTAAGCCAAGGTGGCACCCTATTTAAGGCTATAGTTATCCAGATCAGCTAGGGTAGAGAGAATTGTCTGACTAAGGCAGAGTTGAGTGGAAGAAAGCATAATAAACTGATGTACATACCAAGTTGGTAAGTAGGTGCAAGGTAAGTGGCACAGAATCCAACAGGGATATATCAAAATAAGGGTGAAAGTTGCCAGGTCTTACACCACCTGCCACATGCTTTTCTTCACTCCTAACCTCCCATCCTTTAAGTCACATCAGCTTTAAGTTACATTGCTTGCATTCACCAAATGCCACATCTATGTGAACTACATAACTTTACAGAACTTTACTAAGGCGTTTGACACCGTCTCCCACAGCATCCTCCTGAAGAAACTGGCTGAGCATGGCTTGGACGGGCACACACTTTGCTGGGTTAAAAACTGGCTGAATGGCCAAGCACAGAGAGTTGTGGTGAATGGAGCTAAATCCAGTTGTTGACCAGTCACAAGTGGTGTTGCCCAGGGCTCTGTTTTGGGGCCAGTCCTGTTTAACATCTTTATCAGTGATCTGGATGAGGGGATTGAGTTCTCCCTCAGCAAGTTTGCAGATGACACTAAGTTGGGAGGGAGTGTTGATCTGCCTGAGGGTAGGAAGGCTGTGCAGAGGGACCTGGATAGGCTGAATCAATGGGCTGAGGCCAACTGTATGAGCTTCAACAAGGCCAAGTGCCGGGTCCTGTACTTTGGTCGCAATAACCCCATGCAGCGCTACAGGCTTGGGGACGAGTGGCTGGAAAGCTGCCAGGCAGAAAAGGACCTGAGGGTCCTGGTGGACAGCAGGATGACCATGAGCCAGCAATGTGCCCTTGCGGCCACTAAGGCCAATGGCATCCTGGGGTGTACTAGCAGGGGTGTGGTGAGTAGGTCGAGAGAGGTTCTCCTTCCCTTCTACTCTGCCCTGGTGAGACCGCATTTGGAATATTGTGTCCAGTTGTGGGCCCCTCAGTTCAAGAAGGACAGGGAGTTGCTTGAAAGAGTCCAGCGCAGAGCCACAGAGATGATTGAGGGAGTGGAGCATCTCCCTTATAAGGAGCAGCTGAGGGAGCTGGGTCTCTTGAGCTTGGAGAAGAGGAGACTGAGGGGTGACCTCATGAATGTTTATAAATTTGTAAAGGGCGAGTGTCAGGAGGAAGGAGCCAGGCTCTTCTCAGTGACAGCCAATGACAGGACAAGGGGCAATGGGTGCAAGCTGGAGCATGGCAGGTTCAATCTGAATATGAGGAAAAACTTTTTTACTGTGAGGGTGACAGAGCACTGGGCCAGGCTGCCCAGAGAGGTTGTGGAGTCTCCTTCTCTGGAGACATTCAAAATCTGCCTGGACATGTTCCTGTGTGACCTAGTCCAGGTGATCCTGCTCTGGCAGGGGGATTGGACTGGATGAACTTTCAAGGTCCCTTTCAGCTCCTAAGATTCTGTGAACTGTGAACATCCCTGAGAGAAGAGCTGCACTCCACTTCAGAAAATTCCTCATGCTCATCAGTGTGTGGTTCATTAGGCCTGTAGGGGTGCTGGTATTTTATATTATATGCCCTAAGAATAAACATCTGCATTGAAACAGGTGGCTTGAAAGAAACAGAAGGTAGGAGAAGAAAATGTCACTGAAAGGTGAAAGGATCTGTTCTGACAAAAAGATGTTCATCATGCTCAACTTTGTCAGCTTCAACTTTGCTTTTCAGATGTTTTGCATAGCTGTGCTCACCTGTCCAAACACCTCCTCATTCACTGTGAAGGTGAGATCCAGGATATCTGTGATGTTATTATCCTTCATCCACTGCAAGCTCTGGTGGAACTCTTCATCCAGGTACTCCAAGTCGCTTAAATCACATGGCCTGATTGTGAGGCAAGAAAAAAGATGCAGCTGAATATATGACCCCGTGACTATTGGCAGGATGACTTACTAAGAATGTGAACAAATTTATGCTGAAAAACATAAAGCTGGTGTTCGTTTGCTTTTGTTAACATCAAAGCGTGCTACACAGACCCTCTTAAAGCAGTTCTGCAACTGTCTGCTTTGCATGGCTGGGCTCAAGGCCAAATCTCTTGGCTGCCTGCACTAGTTGCACTCAGAAGGCACCCCTGGGGCTCGATTTTATGTGAATCTTCAGGACGCCCTGCACTTAAGAGCACATGCTTACCTTCAGTTTGGATGAGCCCCACCAAGTTGTGCCTGGCTGCTTCCATGTATCTATCATCCTTGAGGTGAGCACACAAAACTGACGTAAAGCAGACCAGGCAGCCTAAATTTCTGCTAATAAGGAGCTGACCTTGTCTACTGAAAAGGCAGGTAATGTTACAGGCAGTCTGGTTTCAGACCCCCTAAAAGAACAATAAGGATGCAGGGAGCACTCTAGGTTTCAGGCTATTTCCAGACTAGCTCAGATACAACATAGATATGAGTGTTTGGACCCTAGCAATACTCGCTAAAAAAAAATAAATACAGTTACAGAACCCAAAGAACTTTTAAGACAAATATTTTTGCTGATTTGGAACCATCCTAAGAGATAAAACTATTTAATCTACACTTTATGCTGCTATTTGTCATTTAATTGCAGTCTTGACTCACTACTTAGGACTTTTCTTACTGCTTCAAGTTCTATGTACCTTGTCTTACTGCAGTCTATTCATTAAAGAGAGGCAGATTGTCAATTAAAGTTAACCTTATAAACTTGACATTGAAATTAATATATTACTGGTAGCTTCTGTTTACTAGTGTAAAAGACAGTAGAAGACCAACAAGAAACATTTACATTTTATATCTACATTAGCATTTCTAATTAACCTGACTTGTGTTTAGAATGAAAACTTAGTCCACACCAGCAAGGCATGAGAAATTATGTATTTTTCTTAATATTACTTCCCCACACTCTTTTTTTTGTTGTTATTTTGTTTTGTTCCATCAAAGATGCTTTTCAGTCTTCCACGTAGTTGAAGTCTGGTAACTTTTCATCAGTAGCAAACTCTGGAAATATGGGTCAGTAACTTTCAAATGTGTGTTCCTAAATGTCACATTTATTATGCACTTTTATCACACTGTCAATATTTATGAAGGGCAAGTTCTTGGAGAAAATAAAGAATAATTAAGACATGTTTATTTTCTATCACAGACCAACTAACCAACAGCAGAAAGGACTTGAAGGTCAGAGCACTCTAAGCAACTCCACAAGAGTCTGTAGTATTCACTGAGGGATCACTGTTTCTGGTTGCATGCTTATACTTACAGCCTTAGCAGTGCTTTGTAGAATGGCCTTGTGAAGAAAGCATCAAGAAGGTACTGATGAATGAGAGCCAGGCCAAGAATACGACCGCTGAACCTGAACCTGGGATATAAAAATGCAGAGTAAAAAAGTTACAAAGTGTAACTCAGGACATTCAGCATAGAAACTCTCACAGGTAGCAACTATTCTTTGTTTCTAAGTTAGTTTCTCACATTTATTCATTTGTTTCTTTTTCTCTGAGCAGATACCTAACACCACTCCTTGCATTTCTGATCAAAAATGGATCTCTTCTTGATCCATCTCCTGCAGTACCCATATGTGCAACTGGCATGTTAGATGCCAAACCAGTAAGCACTCTCAAGACCAACTTTCTGTGATCTTTAGCTGAATGTTCTGATACAGACTGTCTGTACCAAACACAATATTTAGCCAGTGAAATGCTGTAATACTCCATCTCACCTCTGCAGAAAACATATTATCAAAACAGCTGCAATGGACATCTGGTGACTCAGTATATCCAGTTTCTGACTGGTTACAACTCTTTCAAAGGTGAGGAAGGTGAGGCTTTAAATTACTTCAAAAGGTTAACAAGATGACTCCGTAGGAGGGAAACTGAAGTTCAAGTAAGTTAACTGTTGTGACCAGGGATACAAACGAAAATCAATACCTAAAGCTCAGGCAAGCTGTCTCCAGACCATTTTCTTTATGGTGATGTTTAGCCATGTTCAGTAATTACATATTCTTGTGTTTGTTTTTGTTTTGTAAGAACAAGAACCCCTAGTCCCGCTCCAAGTATCCTCAAATAGTGCCCTGGCCATTATACTCTATGACGTGTGATGATAAGCTGTTAATTTTTTCTTTCTGATTTCTTCTATGACTTATTAGATATTCTTCCACCAAACGTGGTTTTAAATTAGTAATCTCAGACAGAAAAATACAGAACTGGTATGGGTCCAGTTGAGTTTGTTTTTTGTAAAAGCAACCCTCATCACCCATCCAAAACTTGCTGACTTATAAAAAAGGAAAAGGAAAAAACCCAGTATCCCAAGCGTGAGCACTCCGAGCCTGAGCTCGCTGACATCATAGTAAAGTTTTATTGCACAAAAGATGAGAAACATCAAAAAGCCAAGGAACCTTCCTACCACTACAAGAACCAGTGCAAAGACCCCTCCTGCATATGAATGAAACATGAGTCTCACTGTAATAAAAGTGGCACAGAGTATCTGTTCAGTCAACTTTATCCTCATGGGACAGAACAACAAGAGCTTAGTATGTCAAATGGGGCACAAAATAACATGCTGTAGGCCCAATTAGCATTTACATCACCGCAGAAGCTGCCTCCAGGCCCCCTGCATCCAAGAAAGGTGCTTATGATATGCAGCTGACTGGTAACAGAAGAGCGATTATATTATCCCCTTACAGCTGTTTCCACAGCAGCAACAAAAGGCAGCTGTTGGGTCTAGTTAGGACCTGCTTCACTTCACTTGTGCTCTGGTGCAATTTTTCCAGCAAAAAGCAATGAAAAGAGAGGGGGCTGACACAATGAAAGCACAGTCGAAGCCAGACAGCTCAAATCCCAGAAATGCTGAGCCTGTAATCCATCAGTTTTATAGCACCTTCAGGATATATAATCCAGTACATTTGTCCTAAATAAAGCATGTTGGCTTTTTTGGTTTTGTTCTTCAACATCTCCCTTCCCCCATCCAATCCTATATGTTTTGAAAGCTAACGCTGAATGAAAACAGTACAAGCACTGGGTGTTCCTCAGCACAGTGCTCACCTCATGGCTACTCACCTACGTGGGGCTGGGCAGGCAGCAGCTGCCTTTTGGAATAAAGTAAAGCTGAAAGCAGATTGCCAAGAAAAGTCTCATGGATTTGGGACTGCTGTTTCTGCTAAGAAATTGCTTGAATGTGTGAACAGTATCGATTTTCTTCTTGCTCTCTGCATCACTTCTGTACCTCTATGTGGCTTTGAGGGCATTCATGCAAAGCTGATGTGAAAGGGTAATGCACCTAGATCAAGGTGTTTACAGTCACAAGCATATGTTACAGTAGCCGTTAATGGCAAATTTAATTTGAAACTGTGCCTCATGGCAGAAATGTTTCAAACCACCTAAAGGCCGCAGGCAACATTCCTGTGTGGAAGGACTAAGTCCGGTGGGTCAACCCAAGCAAACGTGTGCAGAGCAACTTCAGGTTGTGTGGTCCATCAGTTTGGCCTTGCACTTGCAGCCTTCTGGGACACATCAAGGCTCGCTCAAACTGGGGCCCTGACTGTGGTTGCACAGTCCCAGCCCTTACACTGGTACTGCATAGGAAAACAAGTCCAGTACTAACTGGTCTGGATAAAGGAGAAGAAATAATTAACAAGGCATTGCCACTCCTGGTGCCTGTCAAAGCAATGGATAATAAAGCTGTGTTGCAGACTGTATTTCTTGACAGCTCCATTCCACTCCAGCAGACACAGTGCTTTGTGGCCAAAGCATATGAGCTCTCTAGTCCACAAACACTTCTTCCCCTCACACCGTTTTGGTTATCTCTGCAGAGACTCACTACATGACTCCCTGCTCTGAAGACTGATGCAAGAGAAGGTCCTCTGACCCCTTGTTCATTTTGGATAGGACCTGGGACCACAGATGACACCCCTATGGTCCAGCAGTGCACTGAGAAACATGGACTGTGGTAAGGCAATGGATGGCTATTAAAAGGTTTGCTACTCCTCAGAGGACAACTATACAGTCTATCTGCATGTGTGTCCATACAGTCCACCAAGCTGACACCATGATCAGCCAAGCATAACAGTCCCACTTTAAAATATATAAAAACTTACAAAAAAGCAGCAAGAAACAAATCGCCCTCCTTACAAAAGCCTAGTAAAACAAAAGCAGACTTCTGTGTGGTTTGTTTTTTTTCCTGAAGAATTAAGAGCATGGGTGAGATTCAGAGATGGGTGAGACAGTCTCTTCAGAAAAAAAACAAGTTTTTTTGACAGAATAAGCAGCACAAAGGTAAATCCTGGCTGGAGGGCACATACCTTCCTTAAACCTGCCTTACATTTATCTTCCAAGGAAGTGTAAAATGCTTGTTTGATCTTTTTCTAGCAGGAAAGATAGCTTTGGAAAGGTGGGGAATGTGATGTGTTGTCTTGCTCTAGCCATTTCTTTCAACATCCTCTCCTTTTGGAAACAATGACTGAGTCTGAGTAACTGAGTAACAGACTGAGTCTGCTCCAGCAGAGAAGGGAAATGCGGGAGGGAGTTAATGAACAAGAAATGGTGGAACAAGAGACAGAATTAATGAGCACGAGAGCTGCTCTGGTTTGCCGGCCTATTGACACCGTTCATCCACTCAAAAAGGACATTGTGTGCACCTGCTTTCTGGCTTTTAACACTGCAACTCTTTGTAGAAGTTTCCACACTATCCAGCTAACTTCCTTTCCTTCTGGAGGCTGCAGGTGCCCCTGAAACAGCCTGTTTTCACAGCAGCCTGTTGCAAAATAACAGGCTCGTTCTCCTCAGTGGGACTCTCTGCATACTTACTGCACGTCTGCATACACAGGGAGAGACAAATCCATATGCTGAAGCAGTGACTGAGCAATAAATTTTCCTCCAATTGCAGATGAGTCACAGGAAATTTAATTTACTCTGGTCCTTATCATATAGCAGCAGAGTAAGGCAGGACCTATAATGATCCTTAGTTACAGGGCTCTCTCTTAACTGGTTGAATGAACACAGCTCTACTTTATGGCAGTCCTTTCTTGGATTCAGGTGGAGAATGATATATCTCAACAAAATTGTAATCTATGTGTACGGGGGAAGAGTGGTTTTTATCATTCTATAGGGGATGCTTTGGTAACCATGTCTTGTGGCCTAAATTGGGTATAGTTTGAGGGACTTTAAATCCTAAATAAAGGAAGCACCTGATCGGATTAAAAAGACTGAAAATCTTGCAAACTTTATCTCACTCAAACACATCAGCTGGGTTTAAGTGTGCCCTTCTTGGTGCAGTAGCTTGTGAAAAAATATTCAAAGGGCTCAAGAGAGATGACTGTAATAGGGTTCACATCAAATTTGAAAATGTCATTTTCCTTCCACAAGACTACTGAAAACTTGCTTTCATCTGTAAGACAAATTTACACATTCTGTTGCACCAGTTCTGAAGCTTTTGCCTGTTTAATCATGCAGATGAACTTTTGGCCACCTGAAAGACAAGCTGAACAAATGAGGCTGCACTGCAGCACAGGATTTCTTCCCTTGGCAGCTCTTGTAAGGGGGAACGATGTTTGGCAGGCGGATACAGCTGGAAAGCCTATTAGTCCTTCCACAGTGGCAGAGATTGGACCTAATTTCAAGCATTAATAGATACCAGAGAATCTAAAAAGGGGCAAGTATTTAGAAGGGCCCAATCATGGGAAAGACTTCACTCTTACTAGACAACAGGGAATGCAGTCATGAAACCCACATTTGTGAGAAAGAAACCAGGCACTGTGGGTTCCAGAGGCTGTGGTACAGCTTGTCTTAAAGGGCAGTTAAAACCTCCATTGTGACGAAGGCACTCATGAACATCCTGAGGGCCAGAAACTGCTGTATAAAGGAGTGGAATCACCAGCACTAGCACATTCTAAATCAAGAAGTTTTTTTTTTTTAAATGCAAGAAAGTTCTAAGAATGGTTACAGCAACTCTGTGTGGCCTCATACACTGTAAATTTTAAGCAAAATGAGCAGTGGGTCAGGCATATGCACCAGAGGTGTGTGTCTATATGCTAGTAGCACATATCCTTGTATTGGCTCAGTGCAGGATATGATCAACATGTTCTGTAATGAGCTACATCTACAGAGCAATAACCTAGCAGTAGATCAGACCATCTTTACAAAACCTTGGCAGTGGATCAAATCCACACCTCTATCAGCCTTCATTAACAAATGCCTTTCTTTAGTTTGGTGTGCATGTTTAACCTCTACTCACACAAATGACAGAACATTTGAATGGGCTAATGTGATGACGTGGAGGGATCTATTGTCAGGAAGGTTAGCCATGCAGGTTGGGATAGCCAACGCCATTCTGCTTATCCGACTTGCATCTGCAAACCTTGCAGACTGCCTCTTTGCCACCATGTCATTTGGAGCTGTGGCAAATTCTCTCTGCATATTTGCAGGCTCAGAGGTGGACACTGTGGCATTCCAGCACGATGCCTCTTCAGCTCAGGAATCTGATGAGCTCATGCGTCACGACTATGAAAGGAATGGCTCCTAAAAGGCCACGAAGCCTCAGCACATTAAAGGGAAAAGACAAAATAATTCCTAAATTGCTCCTGGAGGAGAATTCCAATATAAGGAGTAATAGGATTATTGTTGGCTCATTTTCTTTTCGTAGATGCATCTCTAATATGAAGAATTCTTAGAGAGACCAAGATCCAATGTTGGGCCATCTATACATGGCATCTCCCAGTGTTGTGCTGAGGATTTATCCCACCTCTTCTGATGTCTAACCACACTGGCATTCCACCTGAGAACTTATTCTGGATCCACACACACTTCTTCTGAAGGGATGGTAATGACCCACCTGACCAAGTTTTGTTGATTTCTTTTTAATCTCCTTTGAGTTATGTTCTAAATACTAAAATACATCTTATCCCATACATGGTCAAAATGAATTCCAGGTTTTCAGACAGTTACTGAGTTTTTAAGGGGAATCTCCATACTTCCTCACTATGAAACCATAGAAAATTCTGTCAGATAAGCTTTGTTTTCAGTCCATTTTCCAAATTAAAACTGAATGGAACCAGCGCTGACACGAAACAACTGTTTGTGCAGATTTCCAGTCTGGAAAACGAGGGATGTTAAATGGTTAGAGACTACAGGGATTTAGCCCTGCAAATGTTACTGGGACTTTGTAGAGGATACATTCTACTCAGAGACAAGGCATTTTGTTCAGGCATCAAAAGATGAAGCAGCATATTGCATGAATCCCTCTTTGATAAAACTCTGACTGCTTACTATTCCTATAACACATATAAGAATTATATTTTAAAGGAAATTTGTAATACTTATTTAAGAAAGTACTAGCTTTTCTTAAGTAGCTCAAATTGTAAAGTGTATGGAAAGTGGAACAGTCCAGCAGGCCTGCTTGCAGATTGTCATAAAATACAGAGTGGGTGTTCAGAGATGTGTGAAATCTATGCACATCACCCAAGAACTAAACTTAAACAAGGAAAAAAAAAAGAAAAAGGATGAAAAGTGATTTTCACAGAAAAAAGCAACCTGTTACAAATAAACTTCCATTAGGTTTCAAATTTTGAACTGGTAATTCTCTTCAGGTGAAGATGTGAAGCAGTGACCCTTCTCTTGTCAGCCTTACTTTGGATAATTTTACTTTTGCTGAGCACCTGAATTTCATGTGATGAACGTATTTATGTGAGTCAAACCCTCAGTTTATTGCTAAATTGCGCATAAATTTCCTGCTGCAAAGGGCCGGTGCAATATTGACAGTCCAAAAAGTGCTTGCCCTACTTTTATGGAACACAACATTTCTGTTTCTCAGTACTAAAGAGTAACCATGTGAAAAAGAGCTATTGCTTGCACATGATAAAAATGTGAGCTATCCATGTCCTCCTAAATATCTGGAGCCCATGCACCCTGGATTGGCAAATAAACCTCAAATCATTCCTAAAGCTTCATTTAGCAGTAACAGAAAAATAATGAGATAATGCAAAACCTACTGCTTTTTTATTTAACCTTATCAAATCCTTCAACTCTTTTCCTTGTCTCTAACCTAGCCATGTCGCATTTTGGCTCAAAATCTCTTTTCATCTTCCTTATATCCTGGCTATAACCACCCCAAAAGAACTGTCAGGAAAGGTTAAAAGACTAACTGTATCACAGAGAAAAGCAGCATGATTTTATCAGGAAAGCTGCAGGCTGTTGGGCTTGATACAGAAAAAATGAGGGGTAGCATCCCCTCACTTTTCTCTACAACACAATCTGTCAAGCAGCTGCTTTCAGGAGGAGTCCTTAGTTTAAAGAGTCCAAGTCAGTAAGGCCCACACAGAGGTGGCTGTATTGGCTACTTGCATGTCAGCTGAACTGCGTCAGAAATTACCGCTGCAAATACAGAACTGACCAAACCTGGCTCCAGGACCTCCACTCCTGGAAGGTATGTCAGGCTTGGTGTCACAGGTTGTCTGAGCACCAGAGGCTCCAGGCACAGGAAATGGAGAGAAACTAAACTAGTAAGAAGATTAACAAAGTAGGCTCTCTATAACAAGAAGTCTGTGCTATGTGTCATTTTACCAATAACAGAGAAGTTCCATGAATGTAGTGTTTTGGAGGAGGAGCGGAGTGCTGGAGCGGCTATCTCTGCTTGCAGAGCTATCAGCCTCATGGACCATAATGTACAATTGTCCTCTTCTGCGAGAACCCCCAGCAAAATATGGGAGCACAAACATGACTGACCTTCATCAGAAACCACCTGCTTGCATGGTTTAGCTGCTTTTGCTGGCACAACGGATAAAACACACCAGCCTGTAAGACTGGTGGCAAACTGCTCCAATTCTGCCCAGTAACTACAGAGGAGATGAAGACTGAGGTATGAACTGATGGCTAGAAGACTACAAACCCCTAAATTCTGTGATTCCCAGATCCTAGACTGCATTTTTGACTGGCAGATCTCAAAGCAGTTTACAGAGGAGTTCAGTACCAATATTTCACTTTGCAAATGAGGAAGAATTAAGTACAAACGTAAAATGACTTATCTAATGTTATCCAGAAAACAAGTGGTAGAGACAGCAATGAAATCACAGTCCTCTGAGTCCCAGCTCCATTTTAGTTGTTTAGTCTATTTGACATTTTTTACTTTCTTACCTTCTATAAAATGATATGTAATTTTGTGATCAGTTGTAGTTTTTGATCAGCTTCCTATAGATCAACTCAGTCTGATGCATATAGGTTGTTTTTTTAAGCCAGCAAAAGAACAATTTTATCAAGAGATTATGATTTCTCAGTTAACTATTTAGAAAAGCTGGTGATGGGGGCACTTTGAAAACCTATGAACTGGTGAAGTTTTATAGTTTGCATGATTTATGTTTGCTTTCCATAGCTTTGCCATGTGGTGATACAAACTAGTCAGGCTACAGGGGAAAATGCATATATTTAGTCATCTGCCTGAGAAGAGAGCCATAAAAGCAGAAATCAAGTGATTGCACATTTTCCTTCAGTGGCTTACTACAAACACTGAAGCCACAATAACTGACTTATTCTCAAAGGAGACCTGTCCTTTCCAGCCTGTCTGGGGTATTTAAGCATGAGAGGCTGCTCATCACAAACTTCTGGTAAGCACCCAGGAATGCTTACAGCATATGATAAAGCGTGGTGCAGATATCCTTGAGCTAATTGCAACCAGTTAGCTCAAGGTCCAGAAGCCGTGCACTTGGGTTTGAACTGTGCTGCAATTCAGTGAACGATCCCTGCCTCTTGGGATGAGGTTCCTCAACTGAGTAAACTCAGTAATCTGCGTGCTAAAATTCAGCCATGCAATTAATCATTTGACAGTCTATTTTAGGTCTTGTTTTGCAAAGCACTGAACACCTCCAACTTAATTAATATCACTGCAAACTGACAGCTCTGATCCTCTCCCTGGCACACACAGAATGCAGCAGACCTGGGCATTTACACTGCTGTTCTGAAGTCCAAGAAAATTCTTGACTTTTCATTTATGAATCTTTCCAATACAATTAAATAATTTCAGTTTTTAGTTCATCTTTTCCAGAATGCAAGTCATAAGTCACAATGTAAAAAGCTTCCTTCAATCATGAGGAAAAACTTTTTTACTGTAAGGGTTACGGAGCACTGGACCAGGCTGCCCAGAGAGGCTGTGGAGTCTCCTCTGGAGACATTCAAAACCCGCCTGGACGGATTCCTGTGTCACCTAGTCTAGGTGATCCTGCTCTGGCAGGGTGGTTGGACTGGATGATCTTTTGAGGTCCCTTCCAACTCCTAATATTCTGTGATTCTGTGATCAGACACAAGATACTGGATTTACGCTTCTGTATTCCTGCTATTAAACACTTTTTTTTTTTCCATAGAGGGTGGACAGATTAGGACTTTTCTCATTCTCCATAATTATATTGGGATTTTGAAAAATATCTCTGTCCCAAGGTGGGGCAAACTGACAAACCTGATGTTGCCCTTCTCCCTTTAAATACATTTAGATCAGATCAATTTAAATCTTCAATTTTCCGTTTTCTTGAATTTTAATGTTAAACTAAGGTAACATACTGAAATAAAGAATAATTTTCAATGGACAAATGAAACTTAACTTTCAAAATAGCCCAGGGAGAGACCTACAGAAGGAAAGATGCTGTTTCTACTCAAAAATACCCAAAATGAATTTGAGTTGATTTACTGAAATCAATTTTGCTCTGCAAGCAGTCTTTCTTTTGACGTATGAATTGTGTTTACTAATAAAAAAGTTTAGCTTGGGAATTTCTGCACCTGCTCTAATTGACTTTTCCTTACCTTACCGAAGTCTGGATAAAATGTAGGGAGAAATAAGGAGAGGCAAACACGACTGAGCAATACTTCATAGTGACAGCTCAGCCTTGCCATTCCAGTGTGGCGAGAACAAGAGAAACAAGGACATTCATCACTCCCTGGGAGTTTTTCACCACTACAAATGAATGCAGAATTGCTGCCCACCCTGACGCTTCCCTGCAGGCCCACGTGCTCACAGACAGCATGGTTTTTACCCTTTTCTCCTCTACCACATGCAAGGTGGAGACGCTGTATTTTCATCATTTTGCCTCCCATCTCTGGGCAAACCTAATTCGCAATGTTGCAAAAGACTAAATGGCCTTAAGCAAGGGAAAAAAAAGAAAGATTTCTTTTGTGAAAACACAACAAAACAGAACAATCGCCTTTCCCTCAAACCAAACTCTAATTATGGGACCAGTGCTAGATAATATGAGATTCAGAGAAGGGAAAAGAAGGGAGACTGAGACACATATCTTCTTTCAAGCTACACTATATCACCTTTCAGACCCCCAAAAGAATTTGAAAAAAATCCTCCAATAAGAGACAGAAAGTCAAGAATAAGGTAAATATAAAGCAGAAACTTTTCATAAAAAGATATTTTATTCCTTCACTTTGGTTTGCCTTTAATCTCCAAATTCCTTCTCACCCTTAATAAATAATTAACCAGCTGTTAAGGCAGGCTCTATGTGATACAGTCATACATCAAACTTAATCAGAATAATCAAAGTTTACGTAAGTACCGAAGGCATTGAGAGAAATCACAGTGCAGCAGCAAGAAAACATTTCAGTAACATACCCTTTTCACTATGTAAAAAGGTATTATACAATTATTTCAGCTGCATATTTATTTTAATATCGTTCTTGTCCAGAAGATTTACAATAGTGCTTGAAAATTTCTCATGCAGAAGTAATTTATTTAAAATAAGATATTGCTACTAATTAAAATTTATAATGTAATGTAACATTAAATGCTTTGGTTTTTTATAATGCCTTTCATCTAAGAATTTCAAAGCAGTTCAGAGCATTAGTGTACATCAAATGGATTTCAAGTTGATTTACATACTAGGAAATCTCTTCAAATGGAAACTGAGGCAAAGAAGTAATCATCTAATTTCAAAAACAACTGGATGTTGCTGGATGCCCACTCTGGGGTGCTATATCTGATCTGATTTTTAAGAGGATGATTTTTTCAGCATTTAGCATAAACAGGCCCCTTCAAGATGGCTACAAAATTAGTCTCCTAAATTCATTACTCCCCCAAACACAGACTCAGACAAATGGCCCATTTGAGCCCAAAACCAAACTCAGTGTTTCTGACTCCCTCACTAAACCAAGTATTGGGCCATATGTATATTGCCTGGCACAACAGCTGAAACATTAAAGTTCAAGAGATAAATGAGTAATTTGGGCCACAGAGCTGCTTTCAGTCAGTGGAGAGGAGTAATGGCTGTTTGCAGACCTCCTGCTTAGATGCTGTGACTACATTTCTCCACAGTTTCTGCAAAGAGCCCTGGGACGTGCCTAAATCCATCCTGTGAGCCGGTCAGCACCAGAATACAACCCATTAGGTCATGAGGCAATTTGTCACTTTCTTTAAAAAGACTTTAATTGAAATAAGTCATTCTCTGTGTAGCAGGATTAATGGAGCTTTTTTCCCTA
>NW_010184187.1:37223-40342 GCF_000695765.1 Mesitornis unicolor
CTGATGGCCCTACATCACTACACCGCAACAGCTCCAGTTCCTCCCACACATCTCTGCTAGCAGTTCCCACAGCTTGGACTATCTTCAAGCTCCTCCCTTCTGTCTCCTCTGAGTCATCACAGCTCTCCCTCACATCCTCAAGCTACTGAGCAAGATGACATGGCTGGTTCTCTGCCTGTGCCTGCAATGGACCTGTCAGCTCACCTGTGTTAACTGGCCATTGAGAGGCTAAACTGAACAGGTAACTGTTGAGCTCATCAGCCCGCCCTCACTGAGGCACTCTTCTGCATATTTATCCTTCACCCAGCCACAAATTTCACAAAACTTTTAGGAAATCAAGGTCTTTGAGACATTTACCTTCCTGTCAAACAGGCCTCAAACTGAATAGGAAACTGTCTGCTGAATAGGAAGGGCAAGCGCACAAGGCACAACTCCTAAGGAAATTTGGTTAAGAAAGCCAACCAAGCTCTCCAAGGAGAAAGGACAGCCGAGGTTGCAACATTCTTGGTTCTTGGGTTCATTAAAACAAAAAATGGGAAAAACAACACCCTGCCTTCTTTGGCATGCTTGAGATGGGTAGTGATGGCTATGTGGTTTCTCATCAGAGAAAAGGTCAGAGTTTGGCTGGGGGCATACCCCCACAGCACTGCACAGCTTGCTCTACCCATGTGCCAAGCTTGCCAGAGCACATAAAAGCAATGGAGGCAGTGCTAAGCTTGAAGCAATCGGCGCCGATGGGAGGCAGTATATATTTTCTCAGCTCAGTGTTGCAGTAACCATGTCAGTTGGCTTGGAGCACAGGGAAAGCAAGTTCATGTCTGCTTGGAGAGTGGGCACAACAAGCTTGCATCTGCCTGCAGAATACAACGTAGAAATTCATGAAGGTTTTCTGTCTGACTGTTTAGCAGGATGTATTAGAACACCAGGGATATTTGGAGATCAGGAGCAGCCAGGAATCAGTCTACAGCTTCTGGGGGCCTGGACCCCTGGGTCTGGCTATATCAGAATTTTTGTCTTCTTTAGTACGGTTCTGAACAAAACCATTTTACTCACAAGTCTTTAACTTTCTATAAGGTTCTGCTAAATAAATAAATCTCGTTTAAAGAAAAACAAAAAAATCAGGACTTTTCTGAGATGACACAGAATGCTAAGTATGATTAGCAAACTGTAAATACCTCTAAGATAACTGTGACACTGGGTTAACTGCTCTCTGGCTGCAGAAATGTCACAGCAAGGTCTGCAAATGCCTAAAAAAAAAAAAAAAGCTGTCATGAATCGCTATGAAAACACAGAAAAAGTTGTTTAAATTTAGCATGCCTCAGATCTCCTAGTAAGTATCTGTGAAAGATTTTATCTGTCTAGGCCATCTGGTGTTCTATGCAGAGACTGGGCTCCTTTTCACATTTCTGGCTGTGGTTCTACATTTACAAACATGCAATGAGATAAAATTCAGAAGTAGATGATGTGAAATGGATTGCTGAGGTGAATCAGATAAAAGACCAGGCAAGTGATCTATGGACACAAAGTCTGGTGTAGATGACCATGCCATGAGTACAGCTCTGGCTCTCAAAGAAGGGCACATTACATTATCGTACTGGATTACTCCTGGGGGCAGGACTGCTGTAACGGAAAACTCTGGCCCGCTCAGATGATGTGAAAAAGAGAAACTGGATTTCCACCTGACAACACTTTGTGAACATAGCGTTTTGGGAATTGAAAAGGCAACATAAATTTTGTTGTCACTGTTGGATTAAGTACTCACAGCAGGGAGGGAACGTTCACGAGAAAATACTGAGAACTGTTTTATTCTAAGAAGTAGAACTTACATGATATGATGATGACAGCCAACTCAGAAACATTTGAAGTTGGTAGCCATGTGAACAATGAAACAGCACAGAGATAAGACTCTTCAGGTTTGGTGAAAATGGTATGGAAATCAACACAGAAACTGACATCCACTTTGCCATTTTGCTTAGCTAGAGCTGAGTAGGGAAATGCTACAGGAAATGATAGACAAAATAAAGACCTGAGGAAAACCAGTGTATCACAGCATGATTAGACAAATCATTTTGTTACAGTACAGAGTGTATAAGATGCAGTGAACAGATGCTAGCAATTTTCTAGACCTCTTGAAAGCACACCATGAAAAAGACAGTGAGGGTAATCAGCAACACACATGAGGCGCTGAGACTATGCGAACTCTGAAACTAGATGTTTTGTTCCCAGAATTTAGAAACATATTTCCGCCACCTATTATGCACCAGAATTTTTTTCTCTCCAACCTTTTATTTATTTATTTATTTATTTATTTATTTTGGGTGAAAAGGAGAACTACAATATTCAATCAAACCTTAGCTATTAAATCAGAGACAGAAACCTTTTCCATCCCAGTGAAAAAGTATCTCTGTATATCCTCTAATATTGGACATCCTGGACCCCAGTGCTTCAATGCTGCAGGGAGCTGAAAGTCAGTCTAAAAATCTTTCCAAGGACAGTTAGCATGGAGGAAAGTGAGAAGTTAATACAGCAAGCTATTGGGAGCCATGTGTTAGTATGTAAGAACACAGTATTACGGAGCTGTACTGACTATTATACATCTAAACGTGTGTGAGGCTGTGATAAAAACATTTAATATTCCCCACTATTCTGTCTCCCAGTGTATTGAGCAAAACTTGAGAAGGATTCTTCAGAAACTCACCCCACTTCAGTTGCTCAAAACTTCTGACCAACAGCAAAGACAAGAATATTCTTTCTGGGCTAAACCCTATTCTTTTCACTGAAATAATATATAGCAGCTGCCACCACATTTTGCTTGTTTACTTGGAGAAGTGCGAACTACCTTAAGTGGGAGTGTAAACAGTATTTTAGAATATGTTTTCAAATATCCAGGCAAGGAGCTAGACACGTTACCTAGATCAGATAGAACAGCTCATTACTGGCATGGATTAAAGCAGCTCTTCTGGCTATGAGCTTTGGGTACATCCTGTAGCATGCAGATAAAAGTGTGTATCATCAAACTCCTAGATCTAGAGAGATGTAACTGTGTCCTTTCAGATACAGGGGGATTTAAAAGAATTTTTTCAAGTTTGAAAATGTGTGATATCTTGTATTTTGTGTGT
>NW_010184187.1:40373-76422 GCF_000695765.1 Mesitornis unicolor
GCAGGCACATATGTTAACTGAAGGAAAAAGTCTCATTCAATGGAAGCTTGCAGGAAAGGTGTTAAATCTCAGTTTCTCCATAAATGAGAAATATTTTCCAGTCATTACGTCTCTTAACTTGGCATACATACAACTACTCTGTGCTTTGATGTACTCATTTTGGACTCAGGATACTGTTTGTACAAAGAGCAAGGCATGAAATAAGCTATTAAAACAGGGGCATAACTGTAACTTTTAGGCCAGGGGAAAAAGAACAGTGCATTTCTCAATTCTGCCAATATGAACAAAACTTCACATCTTTGCATTTTGTTGTATTTATCTCAAACCCGCCACTGTTTGCTTAAGGAGGAGAAAATGTAAAATAATTTTGATGGCATTTTTTTGCTAGCCATGTTTCTTAATATAGCCATGTCTGGATAGGTCTTGCAGAATTACCAGACAGAAAAACATGTCAAGGGTAGATTCCACATAAATGATAGGCCCCACAGCATCAAAAAGCATACAGTTCAAGAAATCTGCAAATCTAAACCAATTGTGTTTGTGTGGTTTTCATGACTGACACCAAACTTCAAGCTTTGAAAAGACTATGAATGTTAATTATCCATGACTCTGGGGCTCTCAAAACTGAGACATCCATCTAGGTTAACTGATGTCTCGTAACAGATTTGGGAACAGCAAAATAATCTTTATATTTTGCATGTTAAAGGGAAGAGGTTCTGTTGGAATCATATCAACAAGTAAATTCGAGAAGCAGAAGTCTTAGCACTAACCTTGTTGAGAACAAAGTTAGAGAAAGACAGAACTACAGAAAACCCCACTCCTCATGAACAAATAATGATAAGCAAGTTAGTACAGTGCCCCCAGAGAAGTTAGCCCATAAAGCTTTTATGGGAGAATCATACTCTGCGTTTCAAAAAGCTTGGTCCAAATCTTATCTTAGCTGGCTGCACACATCTCTGAATACAGTACTTTAGGGTTACACATGAAGAGCTGAGATCACTCAACACCGACAGCATAAAAACATTTACAATGTCTAAAGATCTAAAAAGCCAATCATGAAACCTATCGGGCTAATTAGAAACTGCTGGTCTCAGCCAGTTATTTCCATAACAGGTCTAAGAAGCATTACCAAGCACTTACTGGATTGCTTATCTTTCCCTTGGGTTCTGCAATCTTGCCCTATTTGCACTACTTTATGTACAAACCTCTTCATTCATAGCATTTATTTCCTTCTGCAGGCCAAGGAACTTCATTTCTCTTTCCTAAAAAAAAGAAAACCAAAAATGCCCAAAGCCCACATAACATGTATACAAGAAGCCTGTACAGATATGTGTAGTTGGAGAAATGTTACACTAACTGTCTACCTGCTACTTATTTCTGTCTTAAATGCTAACTGCTATATAAAATCATATTAGGTCTCTTTCTGCTGTTCTATATGCCCAGAACACCTTTAAAAATCCACCTCTCCTATGCTGAAATCTCTCATTGAACAGAACAACAAAATGAGAGGATCAAACAAAATACATACTTTTTGCAGAAGAATTTATAAATTGAGAAAACTGCAGCTAACTCTTTGCAACGACAGTGTAAAAGATAAGAGTCAAGGGCCTATTTCAACTACTACTGAGATAACACAGCAACACCATTTCTGGAGAAAGGCCTGCGTCCAGTTTCCTTACAGTGTGGGTCTGCACCTGTCTAAGTAATCCTGCGCCTTGAAATCAAAATGCATCTTCACAAACACAGCCTCCTAAATCAAGTGTATCCATGCTGCCTGGTAAGCCGAACAAAGAACAGACTGTGTTTCTTCTTGCAAAGTAGGATTGCAGCAGGAGATGGACAAGCTATAAGAACTAAGCTGCTCTATTCCTGCTAATGTCAGCAGAGAAACAGTCTAATGCAAGGATCATTGTTAGAATAATGCTCCACTCATAGAAGTGATAATGCAAAAAAAAAACCCAAGCAAAACTTTAAAGACCATGCTACATCCCAGCAACATCCCTTTTTTTCCCCATTGCAACTTTAATAGAGGTGACTATTCAACTGTCCCTGATCTCTTGCCCACTGTAAGCCAAAGCAAAGGAGGACCTGTTTACAAGAATAGAAGGGCATGTGCTATTTGCAATTTAGAAAGGGCCTGAACTGCCTTCCATTTTAAAAAAGGATCTCTGAGAAAAGTCAGTGAGATTGGTAAGACAAAGAAAAACATCACAGGAACAAACACATGTGGCAGTATTTCTCTGACACAATGAAATCCCATAAGAGATCAAATGATGCCCAGGGCTGGCAGCCCATGCTTCACTGAGCCACATCTGAAACTATCAAAGGGAAAACAACTCCCAGAGACAGGCAGATCTGGAGGCAGATAGAAAAATGAGGAGCACTCTGAATATGCATTCAGAATTTTCGATGAAGGAACAAGATCAGCAATTTGTCTGTTTGCACATGTATTCGGTAAGGTGGAGTACCTGTTCGCTCAGCTGCCACACACAAGCACGGACACTGTTGAGGAGAAAAGGGATACCACTTTCACTGGGCCTTTTTCAAGGCCTGTAGCAGGTACAGCGCAACAATACCACACTTGCTATTCTTAGAAAGGGACCAAGGAGAGGAGACCTGGAATAAGCAGAGCTTGTCTCCCTGTCCTTTTCACATTTATACAGAAGTACACAAACATCGAGTCCCAAGTAATGTGAGCAGGACATTTTAATAGTAGTACCTCATCACAACTCCCTTTCCAGAGCCTGCTGGTGTATTTACACTTATCTCTCTCTTTCTTCTCCCACTTCTTCCCAGCAGAAGCAATGAAATTTGTATGCAGTCTAGTCTAAACTGGCAGCTGTTGTGTTTTGCATTTTCTTTTCTGTATTGCTCTAAAAGAATTGTTCAATTCTGCATAAAATGTCCTTACCATTCCAGGTGATTTTCAACAAAGGCAGACATGGGGCTGATCTGTACAGTGTAAGTGTCATTGGCTGAGTACTCAAACAGCCCGTAATAGGGATTGAAGAGCTCTTGAGAGAGAAGGAAGAAGAATTCTCGGGAAGGCCCACTGTAGTCCAACCTGGAA
This sequence comes from Mesitornis unicolor, assembly GCF_000695765.1. Classification (NCBI taxonomy): domain Eukaryota; kingdom Metazoa; phylum Chordata; class Aves; order Mesitornithiformes; family Mesitornithidae; genus Mesitornis; species Mesitornis unicolor. The sequence goes on from NW_010184187.1 coordinate 43,444, forward strand.
AGGAAAAGTAAACAAGATAAAATGAGGCTCATTCCCATTTGAGTGAATTTTCTGGGTTTTGCTTACATTGGCTGTTGTCTAAAACCTACTCCTGTGCAGCCATGTGTTTCTAACAGGGTGTATCACTCCTCCCAAAACTTGATTCTGAGCCCTAAACAAGTCATGATGCTGAAACTTCACCAGCACCCAGGTTGATCTGGGAGGAATCATAACTCAGACATATCCCCTAAGTAGTATCTTTTCCTTTGCTCCAAAAGCTCAGCCTTGCCTTAGCTGCCTGGCTAGCAGATGGCTAGCTTTTTAGTGAGTGGGTTTGAACTGCCTGTGAACACCTGGGTCCACAGCCCAGACTGAAGTAGAAATCACTTTTACTTTCCTACACTAAGATATAACCAAAGACACAATATAGCTAAGAAATCATCCTTGGGGCTATGTGCATAACCTAAAGGTCAATGCTGAACAAGACCAAGTCCCAGCAGAGCTGTGTCTCTTAAGACAGAATGGTGATCCTCACTTGTTCCATCCAAGCTCTTCTACTTTTCTGATAGTTTCACATCCATGTGGTACACCTTAAGCTGTGCTTTGCCATTGCATGATTTTGCTCTGTAGAGAGTCACCTTTTATTTTTAAACTCAGCTTTTAAATCAAGCTGTTTCCAATTATTCCAACTTGAAAAGAGAACCCCCCAAAAAGCTCAATGCATGCATTAAACCTAACTGTGATGGATTTATTAAAAACAGATTGTTCTCTAATAATGATGGGTAGTTTTTTTAATCTAAAACAAATCTACATGTAGCAATAAGAACAAATGATCTGTAGCCATATATCACGTGTGCCAAAAGATTTTCTGAGGTGGGTGCTATTCTTTCTACTTAACAAATGTAAAGTGGAAAACTCTGCAGCTGGATCAGAATGCTCTGTATTATGTTCAAAGTTACGGAAGCATAACCACAAGTGGTTGAATGATTGATTTGTGCAACTAGAAAATGATAAAGGGCAGGCTGGCCCATCCTCTGTTTCACATCTGGTGAATCAGTACCTTTTCTCTTTGAGCAGCTAAAGACTGAAGCCACAGCAGCTGAAACTAAAGCCACAACAGCAAAAGAGGATGGTAGTAAGCCCACAGGAACCACTAGTGCTAACCATGTATCAGATCTGGTTCAATGGACATTAAAATACTGGGCTAAGCCTGATGATGGCTGGAGTAAAGAACTACAAACAACACCTGTCTATATTAAAAAACCTCCAAGGAGAAACTAGATATTGCATTTCTGAGTAACACATTAACTCATCATAAAGCCTTCATAATTCATTTTCAATGTAATTTTATCTTTGAAACGCATGGGAAGCTGTGCCCATACAGCATCACGTGGCCATACGGCATCAACTCTTCTTTTCAGTAGGGAACTGGTATCTTGGAGTGCCTCCAGCAGAACCTATATTAACATTAAATAGCAGAAACCCTGGAGGAATGTATCTTCAGATGTAAATGAATCAGTGAAGAATGAATGAATTTACAAATCAAATTGGTTTGTAATTTCTCCTGAGGATACTGTGCCTCACACAGTAAAAGTTATTAGAGATCTGGGAAAAACAACATGACTCTGGCTAGTGTTAGCATACTAGAATGCTATTCCAAAAATGCAAAATGTTTATGCTTTACTTGTAAGCCAGAGGCAAAACCAGCTTTGAAAGATGAGCTCTATTAAAGAATACTGAATCCATGGAGTATAAAAAATATGCATTAAGAAAACCCCTGATATTGAGGTCATTGAGTGACTCTCTTTGAGATTGGTGACATCTGCTTTCCACTGCACCTAACATGACCCCAGACAAACTCAGCTTAGCAGAAGCTCTTCATTTGATATGCCACCCTGGAGTTGATAGTGTCAGCAGCTGCTGGACATGCCAAGAGCTGCCCCGGAGCCTTACTGTTCTGGTACCTTTGGAACTGAAATCCTAGCCATGTGCTTTGTTTTGTTTGGGTTTGTTTTTAAGAGGAACTTTATATGCAAAGTTATTGAAATAGGAATTCAAGCCTTTGTTATATAGAACATTGAAAATAGCACAATGGTCTTTCCATTATAAAAGCTTGTTGATTAAGCTTCAATTACAATGTAGCTCTTGAGGTGAACCAAGGTGGCTTTGAAAGGCTCTGTTTAGATTTGGAAACAAAATGTCAGGGGATGGCTTTAATCATACCTGAATGGCGCATGACTTTGTAAGAAAGTCTCCTGAGAAAAAGTCTTCACAGGAGACTTCTATTACTTTTAGTTTCCAACTGGGTGAATTAAACTGTAGGGACTGAACAGCATTCATGTGTCTCAAAAGGAATCCATGTATGGATAACAAATGGTCATTAGATGGCAAGCAAAGCAAAAATTTTGGAAGCAAAAGCAGATCCATTTTGAAGAGTTAGAGTAACAAAGAGGGTAAAGGTCTGGTCTCTAATTATAGTCCTGAGACTGATTCAGTGTGTAAACATGGGCCTGTAGTTCATTTCTGCCTTCCAGACAGTCAAAATACCTATGGCAACAAGATGACATTAGATTTAACCTCTTAAATTGTAACTTTGAAACATATAGATGGAAGGTGCTATAGGACAATGACGCATTATTGCTATTGTTATTTTTAACAAATGTTTGAGCTGATTAAGATGAATCACTCACTCAGAGGTAAAACAAAACCAAAGAAACATTATATAACAAGAAAGGCTCAGCCGTAGTCACCTCTGTGTTTTGCAACGTAACAGCTACTTCAAAACTGATAGCATTTAGTGGTTCCCTACCCTTCCTCTCCAACAAACGTGACGTAGAGTTTGTTCCGCTGGAGCTCCTTGCGTGAATATGCCATTACCTGGTTGAAGGTGCCTTCTAGCAAGTGGTCACGTCGTATAATTAACCTGCAAAGGGAGGCAGAAATAGAGATCTAATGACTGAGTCTTGTGTGAACCTGTGAACGTAAACAAGAGCTGGTAAAGAGAGACATTAACTCTGAGAGAACTTAATAAAGTTGCATCCATTGGTGTACATGCTATTTGACCATTATAGGTTTTAAGTAAGTTGCTCCATTAGGCTTCAAAGTACCTCAAAGGCGAATTTCTTCACAATGCTATGATTAAGTTCAAAGTGTTGCTCTACTGCTAAGGCTCTGTAACACCCTACATGCATAAATCTGTATGGCAGAGGGGGCTGTGAGTTTCCTGTGTATATGAGGCCACAGCTTTCTGGGATTGGCCCCAAACTCTTCCTGGATTTATTCCAGTGAATGTCCATGGAATTACTGCTTCTGTAGTAGGGTAAGCAAAGGGAGTATCAGTCTCTGTTTATACAACACACTTCTTTGCCAACCTCTAAAACAACTTAATGAACTTATTTAAACACCATCTGTGCAAGAAATCCTTCTTGTTCATACCTTCATGGACATTTTAAGACAGACCTTCTAAAATGTATTTCGTGTCTGCCTTGGACTGACTTAGCAGGACACCAAAAAGGATAACTAATGACTAGGACTCCTCAGCTCTTTAAGAATATTTTGATGATGACATTTTCCTGGAATAAATCAATTGGCTTCATACTTTTTTTTCCCCACAACAGATGTGATTTGGTAGGAAGTCAACCTGATAAATAAATTCAACCAGATGCCCAGGAAACACCTTAGAAACATAGAGTCCTTTGGCCAAGTTGGATAACTGGACTGAGCACAAGCAGGTAGAGACTCAAAAGCCAACTAACAAGACATCTGGAAAGCAAACTCCACAACCAAGTGACAGAGATCTCTGAAGACGGGCAGAAATCTCTCTACTTCAAATCCAGGAGGGCTACCAACACAAAAAACTACTGAAAGTTAAACCTGTATGTACACACTAACTTCTGTAGGGTCATACTCTGGTCCTGAATTATACTGATCCGTAGATCCAGAGGAGTTGGAGTCACTCCAGCATTAGAATGATGCAGCTGTTGTTAATCTCTGATGGACGTTTGCCTGAATGGATGATTTTCCTACTAGCAAATTATAGGTAGGAATACCAACATCCCTGTTAAATAGGTAGGAAATGGGAGTCTAAGATTATGAATCTATAAGAAATAAAAGTTCCACACAGAAGCCTCTTGAAGGTCATTCTTTTGTGTTATATACTAAGATATTAATATAAGATACTCATCTTGCTCTGAAGGCTCATGTACAAAATGCCGTTTCTAGAGTGTTTCCTATTCCCTATCAGTGTCTTGATTCATGGATAATGACAAAAGATAAGGTCTTATTAAAGTCTCTTAGACTGTTTGAGTGACTTGTTATAATACTCACTTAATTTTACCTGGACCTTGCCCATACCCTTTGGCTTCAAGTTTTCGATAGAAATTGCGCAGCTTGGCTTCAAAGTCCCTCCTGTATGGAGAAGGTGCTCTTGCACTTGCTCGCTGCAGTCCTGGAGGAAAAATGAACAGCATTCTAAAGTGTAAGGGGCTTTAAATTGCCTCAAGTCAAGCAGGTGAAGTTGCCATATAGAACTGGCTAACAAATGTGTTAGGAACTTTTTACAGGCATACTGTGCGCTTAGTATTATTTGCACTTAGTATTATTTTTCTTCTACCTGGCAACAATGGAGTTGTAAGTTCCTATAATTCAGTGATTGCAATGACTTCCAGGGGCTCTTCACTAAAAGAAGTGTTAAGCTCACCTTGTATGTGCCTTTGTGTTGCCTCGGCCTTTAACTGAGATTGATCTGAATGGAAATTCAAGGATCAGAAACGCATGAGAAAGACTGACATCCCACTCATAGTCAACAGTATTTAGGTTTTCTTCTTCTTTCACACTTTTAAGAGATCTCTTTCCTCTGCATTGTATAGGAGATCCCCTTACATGGCAGGATCAAACCTTTGGAGCTCAAAGTAATGCTTTTCACTGGAGCCTAGCACCCTAGCCAAACTGGAATCGGGTTTCCTCGAGTTAATCTGACTTTATATTAAACACTTCCAGTCATCAACACAAAACCCTTTTGTGGCATCGAGAAGGATTTCTGTCAGCGAGAAATGCTACGTTTTCCTATTATGATTCACGCATACAGCAGAATTTTAGCAATTTGGGACCCGTTTTGTTTTGAAGTCTGCATTCTCAAAATAACTAATTAGTCCTTTTGTATGAACACGTGCCATGCCGCAAAGGGTCAAAGAATGGATCCATGAAATCCCATTTTCCTATCTCAGTACAAAAGACAATAAAACCAAGTGCCTTTTTGAGAAATCTGGCAGAAAATCCTCCACAGGAAGACAAAAAAAAAAAAAGTCACATGTAGAGCACAGAGTATCATAGTTGCCAGGAGGGAAGGACATTACTAATTGTCTTGGCTGGCAAAACAGAAAGGTTTATTTACATGCAGTGCAAAGAGAATCCCTTGCAACACTTCCTATCTTCTGTCAGACTTCTTTCTCCCCAGGACACAGGAGACTGGGTGTTCTCATGGGCTATGTAACCACTGGCAGAAATAAGCAAGCAGACAGTATGTTGCCAGAAATGTATATTTGCCCCTCTTGCGTTTTCACAAGAATGGGTAAAGACCATTCTCCGAAGTCATGTTCTCACCAAATACTTTGATTTTTGTCTTGCAGCAGACTTGTTTATGATTTGTCCTGATCAGAGGAAGGGAACTGTATTAAAAATGATGTTAAAACTCAATGTAAATAGGACATTCTGACAAAACACTGTCCTCTTATAGAGAAGAGTTCAGCATTTAACTTTCTCACATCAAAAAGCCTTGCAATTTTCCACAGCCACTTCCAAGATTTGAATGTCTTTTGTCCACTACTTTTGTTTGAAACCAGATAATTCAAATGAGTGTTTGAAAAACTCAGCCAAAATGGATTTCTTTAGATCACGTTTCTGTCGATTCTCTCAAAACGGCCACTGGACACAACCATGCAGCAAGACTGCAGTGGCGCTGTATATCTTGGCAAAAGGGAAACATTAGCTCCTCAAATTTCTATAGCATAAACAATAACTACAGAGACATACCACAGCTGGAAATAACCCTCTCAGACAGCATGTCTTTCTGGAAAATATGCTTCCTGTCAAATGTAAGTTAATGGGCTCAACGCAGGAGGTCAGACTAGATGATCAAGATGATCCCCTCAGGTCTTAAAACAGAGGAGTCTTGGGAAGAAGAGAAGTCTTTGAACCTGGAGCAGAGGTGACCGAACTTTACAGGAGCACTGGAAGTATTGTGATACACTTTTGGTTTTGAAGATGCTCTTTGTTCCTGTCACATAACAAGAATGCTCTTTCATGTCAGTGAGTTGCTTGGAGTAAACTATTCTCTTTTCCTAATCCTTCCCAACCATATACAATCCAGGAAAATACTTTCTCTTCCATATGGGCAATTTCAGATCCCTCTGTTTCAGCCACTGTTAACATTTCAAGAGATGCATAATAACAATGGCAACTAATTCAGCAAAAAACAAGCAGCTGGGGTCAGATTTGGAGGAATTAGCAGGCCGACAATTTACGCTGGCTTTGAATCTGCCCCTTCGTATTTATTAGGAGAAACACTATAAATGCAAGATTTTGTATTACTTTCCCCATTACCTTACCTGGAGAATTTTGGGGTGATGAACAGGGTGAGCAGCGAGGAGAGAAACTGTAACCAGGATGGAAGGCAGCCTGCAGTGGTATGTAGGACATAATATCCTCTTCAAAAAGGCTGCATGGAAAAAGCGATAGGGAGATGTTTGGGTCACATTCATCACATGAAGGAATACAAATATGCAGTATGGTACAAGTCTGCTGTGGTCATAAGTTTGGGTACATCTTGGAACTCATGGATTCATAAAATTCACGGGTTTCCCAAGTCAGGCATGGCCACCAGTAACAAAGAAGAACAAAATGAATTTTACTGGACACTTTCGTGATAACACACTGCCTCAATCTACTCATAGAAAGTAAAGATCTGAGGCTATGTAGTGAACAGGGACAACTTCAACACGTTAGAAGTGAGAAGCAAAGATACATCCGTCTTCCAGGTTGTTTTTCTTGGGTCACACATTTTCATATAGTTCAACTCTTTGACCATTCAGACTAAGTTTATGGGAATAAGTTGTAAACTTCTTGCATTAGAAGGTGCTTTTAGCATACATAACCACCTGGGTAATGCTATGTTTTCCATGTAAGACCAAGACAATAAAAAAGGCCTTATCTGTGTTAAACAAAAGTAGCAAGGACTGAAAGACCAAGCTCCCTGGTCCCAGTAAAAGTTAAAGCCTTATCTACATTACCCAAACAATGCTCACTGCACATACATCAAGGTTTCATTAGCATGACACAGCCCTGTATGTGTGGGGACCACTGCTGTGGTAAAACTAGCAATTTAAGGAGCAGCTACATTATTTACTTGTACTTAGAAAGACAAAGTTTTTTCCTCTTTTTTTAATAAAAAATTTTTCCTCTTTTAATAAAAAAAGAAGGAAGCAAGGTTTTTTCAACTAAAATAAAACAGTTTGACCTGATTCTTTTTTACCTGATACTTGCTGGTAACATCTATATTGATTGAGGTGGGTGGGGATGGAGTTTACTGCACTGGCAGAGGCTGATTTCCATGAAGTAAGAATTGTCAGATATAATCTGGCTGAATTATTTTGGGTGATATCGATAACAGTGAATCCTATTCTAATCACAAATGACCAGGAAGATTTAACAAAATCTTTTCAATTATGCAGAGAAAGAGCCAGTCAGCTTTTCTGGTACCCGTAAGTAATGGCATTATGCTTTTGATCAAATTTATTACCTCAGCAGAATTACTAAATCTGCATCACAGGACAACTTTTCAAGCCCATGTGTGCCCTCTGTCCGAATGTAATGGATCTTCTCCCTGAAACATAAATTATATTATTGACAAGAGCACAAAGAAAAAAAGAAGAAAACACACCATTATCAAGGCATGAACTACACACAGAGTTATTATTCCTTAGTATTTTGCCAGTTCCTCTTTCTCTCCTTACAAAATGGCAAACATCTTAACTGCCTGATCAACTTTCTAACTTCACTAACACACTTGCAAAAAGGATCTATTTATATCACTCAGTTTCCTGATCCAAAAGCAACAGATTTTATACCGTATTTTATAAAATGGGATGATTCTTAATTCTCCAAGCTCATGTGCAGCACTATAGCTAAGGTAGACAGACCTTTTGTTTAAGGCTACACATTAATTTCAGATACTACTTCCTTTACCTCTGTCAGTTCTATCTAGCAAATAACACTCTAACATATTCTTGATATTTATTGATCACATAGAGGTTATACAGTACAAGAATAAAACCATACATTTTGTTGTTTAAATGAATGTTAATAAGAGTGGGGAAACATAGGATAGGATCCTATCAGCAGATGAGGACCACAGAAGATACAGATCTACACTCCAATCTGTCAGTGTGTTTCTAAAGCACTGCAGTGTCCAAGAATTTTTATTCTAGAATCAAGTTGAAGGATTCTACCTTAAGTCAAGGATGTGCTTTAGTACCTTGCTGGCTGGGGCTGCAATGTACTGCAGAATCAAGCCTTACAAGAGACAGACATTTGTCTGTTAGTAGTTTGCTTAAGCCCTACTGTATGAGTATTAGACGGTAGCTTGGGATCACTCCTGACCTAAGATATAATCAAAGCAATGACCTGGAGGCAAAGGGCCCAATATCCTGTTACAAATCTCATTACGCAGTAGCTAAGCTGTAGTCCCTATCACTAGTCAATTTTGTTCTCTGCTCAGAAGGAGATAAAAGCATCATCTGTTCTCTGAGAAATGAAAATTCAAATTACAGCTGTGAAAGAAAAAAAGAAGGCCTGGAATAATTTGATGGTGAAGATAAAAAATTCTCAGTTGCAGAAAAGTACATCTTGAATACTGGGAGCATTTTTCATTCTGTCTCCCTCATTTTATTTCAATGTCTTAATTCCTCCAGGAAGGAAGCCTAATCCTTACACCAAAAGCACTCTTTGTCTGGCCCTTACAAGTGAATGAGGAGTCAGTAAAGCTACCAGCAGAAACCGTGCTGCAGGAACTTGAAGGTCCTTCCCTTGCTCTTCCCTCCTTTACCAGTCCCTCAACTGCACTTTCTGCTGCACAGCACAAACTAAATCCATGGTAAAACTCTTAGCCGGTGCACACTGACATTGCTGAGACTGACTAACACCAGCTTAGGTTCTTGACCAAAACAACTAATTTAACCTTTGGAATTAGAGTGAGTTTAAACTGCCCTAGCTTTTGCTTCTGTCCCCCCCACCCCCTTTTTTTTAAACCTAAGAGGAAAGGAATGGGCATAAGAAAAAGAAAGGTACAATTTAATTACTTTGGAAAGGACTAGCATTAAGTCATAAGTGAGAAACATTAAAGACAGGAGTACAGTCTACTTCATAATGTTCCTATTTCTTTATAAAATCTAGGGTTACTATGTTCATGGCGTGGGTGTAAATCCAACCATGAGGCAAAATCCTGATTGTGCTGAAGTTATAGGGGTTTTGCTGCTCACTTCCATCAAAACACAATTTCAATACTATCTTTGGAAAAGTAAAGAGATAATTGTAGGTGAAGACAGAGATTCTGCTATTCAGTAATACTTAGAGTTGAAATCGACATGTCACTATTTGCCCATAGTTATTTTGGTTCTTCTTACTTCTTGGGTTCCTGTGGAAAATAACTACAGTAACTACACAGATTCTGGTGGACCACTCCTACTCTTTAATGGTGACTGTTCCATATCGGGCCTGAGTTTATCTTTTGTCCTGCAGTTACTAGAATTTGTTTAATATGTTTTTCCCCCACTACAGGAGGTCCTTTTTGGAACCCGGTTTCAGCAGTCTGGAAAAAAGCGGTACCTGAGTGCATGGTTTCTGGCCAAGCTGGGCTGACGTTCCTGCAGCATCTCAAAAACGTTCGGTTGGCGTAGAAATGCAACAATCTTGTCATTGTAAGCTGGAAAAGGAAAACAAGTACTAAGGCTTTATTTACCATTGAGGTGGCCTGGTCATGTCACCATGACTGTGCAGGGGCACACTGACCACACTGGCAGGGCAACAACAGTGCCTGTGGTTGATGAGAAATTCTAAAAAACATCTTTGTGAGCACTGCTTTGAAAATAAAAGAGAAACTTGGCTTACCCAGAGGTAACGTCTCATGATGGTGCTGGTTTCGAATAGCTGTTACGAGACTATTGCCCGGTCTGGCCAACAGAGTAACTCCTCTATTTCTAGAGACTTCAGAGGCCTAAAACATCAGAAGAAAACAGAAGATGGGCAAACTGACAATCAGCAGCACATCAATCGGTAAAAGCATTTCTCATCTTTACCTCTGGGACTTTCAAGAATGGCCCATGACACTGATTGACTGAAGGACAGAAAGGCTGCTTAACTTGCATAACCAGAAACAGAAGTCAAATTGTATACATTAAAAAAGAACATAATCTGATGAGTTGATAAAAAGAGTAGTAAGAAGGAAATTTATCACACCTACTTAACTTAGGAACATAAAGAATCGTTAAGGTTAGAAAAGACCTCTAAGATCATCAAGTCCAACCGTCAACCTAACACCACCGTGCCCACTAGACCATGTCCTGAAGTGCCACATCTACATGTTTTTTGAACATCTCCAGGGATGGTGACTCCATCACCTCCCTGGGCAGCCTGTTCCACTGCTTGACCACTCTTTCAGTAAAGAAATTTTTCCTAATATCCAGTCTAACCCTCCCCTAGCACAACTTGAGGCCATTTCCTCTCATCCTGTTGCTTGGTACTTGGGAGAAGAGACCAACACCCAACTCCTTTCAGGGAGTTGTAGAGAGCAATGAGGTCTCCCCTCAGCATCCTCTTCTCCAAACTAAACAATGCCAGTTCCCTCAGCCGCTCCTCATACCACTCGCCTAAACACAGCATGTGAATGGTATCACACCAAGAAGGAAGATACATTAAAAGATGGGAAAACACTTAGCTATGAGGATATTAGCCATACAACAAGGTCTGTCAGTCTGTCTTCACTACATCATGGCTTGCTGTGTAACTGTTTGTAGACTTGCGCAAGCTCAGGAGAACTCACCTGTTTCATGTCTGTTCCTCCACAATGTGGTCACGGTGAAGCCAAGAGATGAACATCGCTACAAAGCGAGTGCAAGGACACCCTGTGTCAGGACAAGATGCAGACAAATTCCAATTGCCATTCTACTGGGCTGATGGCTACTCCTTTCTCACTGCACAAAGTGTAGGACTTAGCAATCACTTCAGGAAGAAATTGCCTTTACTCCAGTATTTTAAATGTTTTGCTCTTCATCCAAGGAAATAGTGCCAATCCATTTTCAGTGTTATGGCCAAATGCCATGTCTTCCAACTGGATGTAAATGAAAACTGAGAAGCTAAATGTGACTGGCAAGTTGCCTTTGGAGCACATAAAGCATAAAAATGCTTATGTGTAACAAGAAACCATTCAATGCACTTAATATGTGTCAATACACAGGTTAAACAATGAAAGATCCTAATGATTCCAATTAAACATACTGTAATTGAAAACACAAAATTGTTGTGAAAGTGCACAGTGAATGTTTTGCTCTGTCATTCAGTTATGATTTCACTTGCACATAATTTCATGTTGGTATGCATCTGCTGATTACCAGAGAGTTATCCCAGCATCAAGGAGAAGTCAAGCCTGCAGTACTTAATGGACTGATGAGCTAACCTTGGTCCTACCCTTCTCACCTTTAAAAACATGAAGAACTTTCAAGCAGGTCATACATAACTCACAAACTGCAGCAGTAACTAATGTCACCAGGACTGATGCAATTTTAACATCATCTACCTTTCTGTCAAAAGCTGCGTAAGTGCAATGAAAATCTTGACTGTAAAACGAGCTGTCTCTCCTCTCAAATACTCTTCTTCCAACCCTGTTAAGCAACAGGGTTGCTCTGTCTCTACTTTCTGCTCTGATCAGCTTGCTCTGTGGGCAGCATGGTTGAGATTACACTCTGGCCTGTGATCAGTTGTAACAGCGAGGATGTGTGGGACAGTGCTAAGGCACCATGTTGTGCTCAGCTTCTCCACTTCCAGGGAGATCTGAAGATCAAGTGAGGGTGCCACTTCCCCAGCTCCTTGTGGAATGGACTTGCATGGGAGTGCATGGTGGGTGAGCCTGTTTTTTAGCGTGGTCTCTTGTCCTTGTCTTGTCCTCTTGTCTTGTCCTTGACAAAGACAAATCCTGCACACTTGTTGCTACACATTTACTGACCAGAAGATAGGAATGGAGAAAGGGAGGAGTAACAGAGGAGTTAAACACTCATCTCCCACAAAAATTAGCACCAGCTGGTATCTGCTCTTCACTTGGGATCTTCATGGTACTTCTGCCCAGCCTGGGGCTGGTTTAACAGCTAAAGTCATCTAGAATCCAGAACTGGATTCTTACAATTATGGATTCACCTTAACATAATAAATTGCACACTCTGTGGTGCTGTACCTGTCTTCATCACCATCATTAGGCATCGCTAATGCTGTGTTTAGATCATGGTCTTTATGCATTTCCACCTCTAAACTATTTTTCTCTGGCAACTTAACAGGAAAATTCCAAGCTGTCTAATTAACTTACATTTTCCTAACACTCCTCTTTCCAATCTTTTAGCTAATAGAGTACAATTGATCGCTCCAATTCAGTGCTTAATCACAATCGCCTTGTCTGCTTTGACTTTCTAATTGAATCATTTAATTTAGATTAGCACATTATTCTCTAATTAAAAAAGAGTGACCCCTCTAATGATTTAGTGACCTGGTTCATCTACAGCAAGGTAATCTGACAGATTTATGGCAGGGTTTAACAGCTTTGCAATTGATCCTGGGATGTTGCCACCAGAGTGGGGAGTCCAAACTAGCACAGGAGCCTTTCAATGATATAATGCCCTTTCCTGGGTTTTATATCACTGCTGGATTTGAGAGGCGCCTGCCTGTTTGAGTCCTGCTGCTTGCTTGTTGTGGTTTGGGTCAGTAAGGAAATCTATACACTGCTGTATCCCAATACAACCCCTGCTTTTCTTGCTAACCAGAAACTCTTGCCTCTCCATTATGGATGTCTGCTTCTTTCTTCTTTTTGTCTTGAAAATCTCTACCCTGTAATCATACATCTTGAATTCCACTGCAGATGGAAAGTCCCTTAGAGGGAATGGAAAGTGCTTCTGACCTGGTCGTTTATGGCAGGGGCAGAAGGAAATGAAGCACTTGGTAACCTCTGTTCTTTTAGTTACTGATGGCCAGTACAGCTACCTGAACTTTCCTTTCAAAAATCAGGTAACCAAGAGTAGCATCAACCACCTTTCTCTCATAAAAGAGTCAAGTTAATATATAATAACATTTAATATCAATAATTTTCTTAGGTAGACATCAGAAGTTTTTACAGAGGTCCTTCATTTAGAATATCTCAACATAAAGAAAAGCATAAATACTACAGAATAATTTATGAAATGGATGCTTGCTTTCTTGCAAGAGGGAAATAGAGTGCTATTATATCCACGTATTTCTTTTAAAAAAAAACAGCCCACAGATTAAGGGGGAAAAGGCAGTTTTAATCTCTGCTTGGCCTGTTAATAGTTGGGGTAGGCCTTGATCAAAAGTACTTGGGAGCAACAGCCAGCCTTCCACAGAAGCTCGACTATCCTCAACTGAGAAGAAATTTAAAAGGTCATAAAGCAAAGAAAACTGCCATATTTGAGAAAGCATACTTTTATGTTCCAGTTTCATGACAGAGTTTTAAAAGTACATTTGAAATACTAAAAATCAATTCCTTATTAGTATTGCAAGATATTCTGTTAAACATCACAGATTATTAGGCAGAAATCAAGGTCACATTTTGATGAGCCTAAAGGATTTAGAAGATTCATGGATGTTACAGAAGAGAGTGCAGGAGAACACTGTTTTTACTTCAACACCACAACCTATTCAGTGAACTGCCCCTGGCCACAGAGCTCAGAAACTTGATGGTGAACTAAGACAAAACGGGCTTTTGCACTATGATTTGGCCTGGAATTATGACAAAATGGAGACCCAATACACACACATTCATTAGTTGCTATGGTTAACTATTCTCACTGAATTTCAATCTTGCCTTACTTTGATTGAATTGGTTTGGCTTTTACTACCAAAGCCTAGTTTTTGTAATGCCTGTCCTACATTAAAGAGACCTTTCTATTAGTTTTCGAAGAATTCCAGATACTACATTTGCTTTTTGTCTGTTGTTAAGTACTGAGATCACAAAGTCTTGGAAACATAGTATCTTTACAGTGACTCAGGTAAGAGTCCTCGCTGAGTGTGTGAAGCTGGGGTATTCTTTTTTCCCAGTGGCTCATCTGTCTATGATTTTAGTCTGCTCTTTCCTCAACTGATCACTCAGTATCACAAAATTCCTGGGAAGTCCATACAACACTCTGGCAACTCCTTCTGGTACTTGGGCAGGATTTCAGGTGTGTGCGCCAAGGCAGGGGGTAAAGTTTTTCCTCTCATTACTCTGGCTCTTTTTTGTACCCTCCCTGAAGCCCACAGGTAATCGTGCATGAAGCTGCTCTGTTCTGCTCTTCTTCAGGCTCATTTGACATCTGTACATAACGTTCAGAACTGGAGGTTGTCTATCTTGGTTCTTCATACCATCCTGGTGACAGACTCCAGAGGCCACACCACCTGCTCAGCAAGGAACCAGCTGGACTGCAGACAGCTGACACATGGCCAGAACAAAGCCTCAAGTGTGTCCTGACATACATAATTTATATGACAAAAGCACATCCAAATAGATTTGGAAGAAATGGCATAGAACTTGCGGCTTTTAATAAATGGGCTGAGTTGCAAAGGGTCAAATCTTTTCCTTGTAAATGGTGGGCTTCTAGGCACTGATATGAAAAACAATGGGAGCCCCTCCAGTGGAGCACCGCACACTGCCAGAGGGCAAGTGGCCGATTATGACAAGGGTGCAGAAGCATGGTGGGACCCGAGCCACTTGGATGGCAAGACAGAGGTGCCAGCACTGATGGCTCCCTAGACAGGAGGCCCCATTTCATGGGCTGATCACGCCAAAACAGTGGCCTCGATGAACAGTTTACCATTTCCTTTGAGAATAATTTCTCAAAGGAATTCAGTGCTTTTCATTCCTTTCCCTGTACTTGATATTTTGGGTTTAGTGCAAATTGTTCTTTGTTAGCCTTGCCAGCACTTTCAAAACCAAGTGTATTTCTTGTGCTAGGTCATTTGAGTTACTCAACAATGTTTCTGTCCCTGACCTGGTGAATTTGTGAGCAAACCCCAGGCAAGCATGGACCCAAACGGGAATCATCACGCAGGTGACTTTCACATCCATGTCAGTAAGTCAGTCACAATAACAACACTAAATTGCAGGCTGTTGACAGTGGGAAGACATGATTGAGACAGAGCCATTGATACACTGCTATCTTCAGAAAATATGTTTCCATATTCACCCAAGATGGGTAAAACCTATCCAAGCTACTTATGCTTTTGGTTCTGAAGCACTGACCTCACACACTAGTCAGCTCCTGATCCCAGCTTCATTCGGCAGTGGGAGGTGTTCAGACTAGTCTTGCTGCAATAAATTTTAATGTTAATTTCACAAGCATTTTTCCAGACGTCTTTCTGAAAGAGGAAGAGCCTTTGGCCATCATCCATCTCTACTCCTATTCAGCTTCAATCTTTACAAATCTTCAACTGTATGGATTTACTATATGAAGAATCTGATTGCTTGTACTTTTTCCTCCTTAAATCCACAATACAAACCCAGGATTTATGCTTCTATCAATCCTGCCCATGCCCCTTACTGATAAAAACTATCCCTGTGAAACACAGGAAAGATGTTTAATGTGAAAGCTAAGGAAGCAAACCTCAACAGACATTACTACACCTGCTAGGGAGTATATCTTTTCAGAGTACAGTGTCACAGTGGGGAATGAAGAAACATGAGGCTGCTAAAGTACCAGGCTATAAAAATAATTAATGACTTGACTTTACTACAACAAGATGAGGATGTCAAATACAGATTCTTCTTTTAAAATCTATTTTGTCATCTTTTCATTTTGGTTATTTAGTTTTACTTGTTTATTATTTTATTCTGAAAATGATCAAAAGATCAACATTCTTTATCAGCAAGCTCATAGATAAACCGTTCAGAAAGAAAAAAAAGCAATCCCTTGTTTCCTTTGGAAGATAAAAATCCCCAAGATAGTCTGTTTAAATGCATTTCAAAGACAAGAAGTGCTTTCAGTTTTACAGAAGATTGCTGTCAAAAATAACTGTATCGATACTAGCACTGTTACCTCTCCGGCACTGTAGCTACGGAGTCGCTGAAGATGTTGCCTGTGAGTCAGGTGATTAGGGAGACGACCATTCTGCAGAGGGATCCTGGGATCTATGAACGTGGTGGCACGGCTATTGTGGTCAACAAAGAAAGACTGAAATACAAAGAAGAATGTTTTTTTTGTAAGAAGATTGCCAACACTGTGATGGTATTGTGGGATCATAAAGTGAAAACCACTGGTGGTTGTGTGTCAGAAATGCCCTGTTTAGGTACAGTCAATGGAAGATATCTGCAAATGACAAGACTTTCTTAGCCAAAGCTAGAATAGCTCCTGGAAAATACCTGAAGCTACATTGGTCAAAATCATGTGTAATAGCCATGAGGTAAACAAGACAAATGAGAAATAAGTTACCAAGGAACACTGCTTCAGCCTGTTTGGTGGTTCAAGAAGACACTCACAAATGTTCATTAAAGGCAAAGACACTAAACCAAACTTTGCAGTCATGACACATCTAAACTCCAGCTTCAACTTTTTTGTGAGTCCAATGCTGCCTTGGCTATGGTGTGATATTCCACAGAAAGCTAGAGGGTGAGCACTATGCTTTGAAATATTTGTTTTCGAGGCTTTTTCCTGCTTCTGAAATACCTTTGCTTGCTGCTTGTGTTGTTTAAACCAAACATTCAATTTTGAGTCAAGAGGTAAGGAACCTTTAATGGTCATGTAGCCTGATGTGCTGTGTTAAACAAGTGACTAGTTTGGTTGGCACTCTTACCTTGCCCTGCTGGTCAGTTTTTATCTCCCAGCCACGAGGAAGCTCCAATCGGGTATCAGCAAACATGTTGATAAAATTTACCAGGTCTCTGTTGTGCTGATAGCGCTCAAAATTCCGAGCATCTCTACGGATCTTCAGAATCATATGCTTCAAGCAGGTACTGTTAGTGAAGACTCGATAGGCACTCTGTGAGATTGAAAACAGAAGTGAGAAAACCAGTTCTGATGTCAAAACAAAGTATTTGCTTATTTCATGGGACATATGCCCCAAAACCTGAAACAAATCCTGTTAGAGCCAAGAACCATTTCCAACTCATTGTTTTGATTTGATTGGCTGCTTTACAGGAAGACTTCGAAGCAGAAATAGAATCTGGAAAGTGAAACATCCCACACATTACACACAGCTAGCTTGTGCATAAACTGCCTTTCCAATGCACTCCAAAAAGATAATCAGCTAAAACACCACAGCCTCAAGATGCATGTAGTTGTGCCTATTTCATTGCTTTCATTGGCTAACTGCTTGCACGACTGGATGGTGTCAGAGAGATGCAAAGACATACGTGTGCTTGTGCTAACAGTTCAAATCACGATGCTTGTGATACGACTCAGGAACTTAAGAGGATTGCAGTGCAGATGTCTACATCTAAGCTTGCTATCTTATTTATGGTCACTTTATGGCCACAGGACAGAAACAGACACTTTCAACTGTCTATTTTTAGGAGATATGAATAATTTCCTGGAACTGAATGTTTGTTTCTACAGTGACTGCAAAGCATGTCAGATGGATGTGTTTTCATGAGCCAGATGAACACCAGCCCTCAAGTAGCTACTTGTATCTCACAATGGGCATTAAATACACCTCTTGGAGGAACGTGCCCTGATGAAGAGCTGAG
Source organism: Mesitornis unicolor (assembly GCF_000695765.1). NCBI lineage: Eukaryota > Metazoa > Chordata > Aves > Mesitornithiformes > Mesitornithidae > Mesitornis > Mesitornis unicolor. Next base: position 61,406 of record NW_010184187.1, read on the forward strand.
TGAATTAGTGCAGATCTGGTTGCAGAATAGGGAACAAAGAGAACTATATTTGTTGCCACAATGTATTCAATGATGAGAGCACCACAAAATACACTTGTGGTGACAATACTTTTTCTCATCTGTGGGATGCTTTTAGGATCTTTTACTTCAGGGAAAAGATCCTCAAGACAGGGAAAGAAACTTGAAAGAAAACTGCAACCCTTCTGAGCATTTTACTGGAGAGAAAACTGGTTCTGCTGATCAGTCCAAAGGGTTTAATTACTCATTAGAGTAATATGAGATTACTGGAGGACTCGCATCTCCAGATAAGTGAGCCTCAGTGTGCGTACCTGTAATCTGTCCGGAGAATATGAGTCAACAGGTTTGAATTCTCAATTTCTGTGTACTTTTAATGCATTTTAACCCCTATAATGCAATAAAAAATATTTACAAGCACTATCTTTATTATGTAATTATTTATTATGGTGGTAGCACTGAGAACACTCCCTGCTGTGCAGGGTCCCTAATTATGGTAAGGGTAGGTGAATGTTACAAAATCACAGACATACGATCTCTGCCCTGAAGATATGACTTAGTCATGACCCAGGAAAGCTTCATGGTCACATATTGTTAAGAACCCAGCCTACTTCATGACACCAGTATTTGTATCTAATTTGTGATCAACGAACTGTCTGAGTATCTCTTAGCTGCACTAGGGAAACAAAAAATGAAATGTGGTTTTATCCCTCTATGGAAGTAAAATATCTGAAAAATAAGAGCCTTTCCCTTTTAATTCTAACTGCTGCATAATATTTTCCAATCTTAACTTCATTGGGGTAATTAATAGCCTGAAATTTTAATAGGGGCCTGTGGTTAACATATTACAGCCAAAAAGCCAAAAGTTATGTGGGCCATTATTTCTGTACAAGTGGAATCTGTATGATCATTTGACAGATGTTTCAATAGATTATTCTGGCTCTCAAAGACAACTTTAGAAGGTCAAATTGAAGGCCTCTCTTAGCTTTTTTTATTTCAGTGAGAAATAAAATTGGGATTCAGTCTCTTATGAGCTGTCCCTTACAGCACTATGGAATCAGTTGTTCATTTTGCAAACAACTCTGTGGAATGAAAATGATAATGCTACCAGCTATAAATCATCACATATCACCCTGTCAATCAAAAAAATTATGTGCACTCCATAACCTAGTTCAGGTAATATCATATGAGTTAATATATCCCTTCTTCTGCAGGATTTCATGAGCAACAATCTCTGGCAGATGCTTGGAGATGTATAGCTGGCTTCAAACCACGAAGCACCACTGCCAAAACTTGATGTCTGTAGTTAGCTAAAGACCTGTGCTGAGGAAACTCCTGAAGTGTTTTAATTTCTTTTCCTTTTAAAAAGTTAAGTATTTTCCTACCCAGAAATGGATTATTTTCCAAATATTCAAAAGTCAAGTGTAGACGCCTCGCTGAACTACGCTCAAGATATGGAAAATTTGGAGTTCTTGGGAGTGCAAATTGCAGGAGTTAATTTTTTTCCTCTGTTTCCCTGAGACTTGGTGGTATCTGTGTAAGAGTTCTCAGGAACATGGCTCAAAAGGCAACAACCTCACTCCTTGCAGCAACAGACAACAGAATCAACCAAGCTGAAACCAAGGGTTCCTGCTTATTCTGGAAGGATAACATTAATACCAGAGAATTCCTTGTGTGAGGCAGAATCCCAGCCAGCATCTCCTTGGAGCAACCTGTCTGTACTGTCTCCAGCCTGGCCTGATGCTCAGAAAGGACAACTAAGCCCTGAATCACACAATTCAAATTCACTGGCCATTCTCCCCAAAGGTCTGGGGTGCAGCATCTGGATTCAGAAATCACTACTGTGAGAGAGCAAATCATAACCACTCACATAGTTTGCATGCAGCACAGTGAAGAACTCTGGATTGGTGATGAACTTCACAGCTGGAGACTGCAGCAACAAGGTGATTTTTTGAGAATTCACAGGAGAAAGGGAACCTTCTCTCCTAATCTCTGGAAAAAAAAAGTGCAGCAAAGTCTTATTAATGCAGTGGCAAGCGCGGTCTATTAGTTAACCTTTATTGAACGGCTGCAAAAAATAATGGCTGCACTATAAAAATGTCACCATCCTGCCTAATGCAACTACCTTCTTTGCATTTCCAAGACAAGCTTGCTGGCAAACTGGTCAATGTTCTCCTGAGAAGTGGTGCAGGACTTACAGTAGCAGGGCAGGAGCTGGATGCTTTTCTGTACTGCACGTTATAAAACCCTGTGTCATATCTACTGCTGTCTCTCAATATCAGTGTGACCACAACCAGTTTTACCACCTGATGGTTTGGTTCAGCACTGTCACTCATGTCCTGACTGGTTCCCCCCACTGCTGATTTCAGAAAGATCTGATTTCCCAATCCAGCCTGAGGGGTTCACCAGCAGAAAGCAACTGGTAGCCAGACTGGGTTAAAGAAGCCCCCAGCTCAGCCATTCACATCAATGTTGGTGCAATTACTTGTAACTGCGTTCTTTTTACAAGCCCATGGTTTCAGGGACTTGTACAGTAAAGAAAACAAAAACAGACAAAAAGGGATTATTTTTAATTTTATCAATTCATGAAGCACAGGAGCAGAACCGAGCATTTGAGAATGTAAACTCTGTAGAAAGGGGAACTCCTTGACTTTCTACAGCCACCAGAAAAATGCCTGCTACCATGGAATTATGGCTTGAGTATGCAGCTCCAGCATTTTCAACTACAAGCCAACTTATATTTGCAATCCAGTGAAACTGGATGCAGATATCATTAACAGGATAAATACAGATTCCCATTTTTTTCTTATCAGCTATTAAATTTTTTTTTAATTCCTGCACATCATATAATTCTATCAACTTAAAACTGCAGACTGGAACCATTGCTGGAGCTAAATGGATTTATACTGTCTTAGAATCTGGATTAATGTGCCTAAATTGTATTCCTTCTGACATTTCTCATTTAAATTAAAATGCAAATGACAGACGTATTGTACTGCAGCCTTCTCTTATTCTATTGTGGTTTACATCACCCTTGATCTTTTAATTCTTGGTATTTTATACATAGCAAACCCTATTTCCTAATAATTTAAGATGACATACATCATACCCATTAGCTCTTCAGGTTTAAAATAAAAAGGTGAATGTTACATAATAAACTGACCTACACACTTACTGGTAGCAATTCCTATTAAATTACCACTTCATTACGTATGCTATGACAGTAAATGATTATACAAATTACAAGTAATAAGTACATTACTTATAATTTAACTACTAATAATACAACATGTACCTCATTTCCATTTCAGCTGCTAACAGAGAGGACTGGGTCCTCCCTATAAGATCCAGTGTAGGTAAAAGGCTCCCATAAATTGCAATATGAAGCATTGAAATGAAATTTTTAATATCAAACATTAAATATTCGTGGTCAAAAAATTGCTTTTCAAGCTAAAAACACCTAATGGATCAGGAAAACAAACAGTCCAAATTGAGTATTTTTCTAAACTCATTGTGAAAAAAAGCTCATTATTTCTCTGTGTCACTCTTCCTATTCAACATAGAGTATTAATAAAATTCAAGCAGATAGTGTGTTGGATCTTTCCCTTTGCCAATGCTATTTACACAGGGATGGCAAAAGGATGGCAAGAAGTCAGATTTACTTCTAGTAGATTGTTAACAGAGTGCAAAGTCAGGTGGAGGTGAGAATGATCCAAAGGAAGAAAACTTTTGGTGGTGCAAGTTCTCAGACAAAGCATCTGGTTATTTTTGCTTGTCCACAAGTGGCATAGCAGGCACTAGTCTGATTGCTGGTGTTTCTTACCTGAAACAAACATTCAAGCTATGGTTTCACAAATGTTATAAGAAAATGTATGACTAGCAGCAAAAAAAGCAGAAGAGTGCCCTGCGCATCCCATCCTCCCACAGGTTCACATTCTCCTCTTCTCCTTTGTAGTGACACTCATTCTTGTCTGGTCATCTAATGAGCCAGATGAAAGAACCAATCTGACTGTAAACAGCATTAAGTACCAGAAACAAGGTTATTTTTCAGACCAATCAGTTCTCTGCTCTGGTATGGGGTGCTGTCACAGGAGTTAGTGATGAACAAAAAGACAGCTGTGCCTCCTTCAGTGGGGGCCCACACTTGGATCAGCTCACAGCTATCACAAAACTGCAGCTTTAAAAACACAAGTGTTTCATATTTGATGCCAGGGCTGTGATGCAGGTGTGACCACATGGGCAAATGCGGCAGTGCAGAAGCCATGCCCAGCAAAAATAAACTGCAACGCCCCAAGATCAAAATCACACTGCAGCAAAAATAAGACAGTGTCATTTTTGCAACTACTAAGCTGAATAAAAATCACGACTCCTTTTCCATTTTAATTTCAAATAACCCTTTAATAAAGTAAAAATGCTTTGTCTGTCTTGGTAGCTGTTAAAAAAGAACTAAGGCCCTTTCTATCTAGCTTTGTACTTGCAGCTTCAGGTCTAAACCTATTTTCTTTTAATTAGCTTTTTACAACCTGGTATAATAAAGTTAGAGTCTCCTATGGAAATGCAGATTTCCACAGAACTGAATGCCATCATTGAGTGGCACTGAACATGCCCCTCAATAGTTTTTTTTTCCCCATACCTGAGCTTGGCTGGGAAGGCTCTGCCTCAGAGTCACTTCCTCCTCCAGTAGGAACTCTCTCCACCCTGTTGTTTACTACAGCATCATCTTCAGTCCGCTCTGTTGCAATAGTTCGCTGGATGTTTTGGTATCTACATACATTAAAAGAAAGGAACAACATGATTTAGTTAACGGAAGAGCCTTCTGATGCTTTCTACCTTAACAACCAGCAGTGGTTTTGAACTATTCCAATACTTCTATCTTCAGCACATGACAGAGTAAGTGCATGCCTGACTTGTCTCCTCCAACTGATGCAGCTACTCACACTTGGGCCAACTATTACTCTGCAAATATGGCATTTTGCACTGACTAACAAATACCTAGGGGGTGAAAAGCAAGGAAGACTCAAAGGTCAAATTTGGACAGGCTACAGGTTGCTACTAGCCTTCCTTTTAAAACATCTGGAACCTGAAACTACTGGTGGATCATGCTTTCCCTTCTCATTTAGTCTTACGGTAGAATAATCAATGAAGTAAGGATCAATCTTGTGATGCACTGAGTTACCCTTTAGTCTTTCTTATTACAATATTGGAAGCAAATGCTCAAACCTAAAAAGGTAAAGGCTATTAAGCGTGTCCACAAAATGTTTATTACAATACTGCATGGCCAGCAGTGGGGCACACTTCTAGTTTGGTAGACAATATGGAATGTAAACTAGTAGGTAGTGTGATCTCAAAGAGCTGCAATTTAATTGATAGGACAGCCACAGAAAAGTAATAGGATGGAGCATATGAGCTGAGTGAACAGCGTGAGGACACAAGTGTTATGTCCATTTTTGGGACATCAAAATCAGGGGGATTGGGTGTTTGGCTTGGGTGGTGATTAGTTGCAGAACAAGAAAAAGGAAACAATGTAGACATAAGCAAACAACAGTGAGGAGGGCGACAGAAGAAAATTCTGAATAAAAATCCACGAATACCTTAAAAAAACTGTAATATTACTTCAATACTAATTATGGAACTAATTGTCACATTATTTGATATCAATGTCTTAGACATGAACCCAATCCTAAATACTTTATCACATCATCAGGAACAAAGTATATTCCTGGCTGTGGGAACAACCTGGAGTGTTTTGAACTCGCACTACGCAAAACAAATTCTAGTTAGCTTGTTCACTCACAGAGATAGATGAATAAGATGAGAGATCAAGATTTCTTTCGTTCTACTGACAAGCTATGAATATGTCTTATACCTTGAATCAGAAAATTTATTCTATAAAAAAAAGAAGAAAGCATAAGGAGAAAGAGAAAGAAAGAAGCAGAAAGAGGAAGAAAAGGAAAGAAAGAAAATAAGCTCTCCTAATTATTTTAATTCGCTTTTACTTCACCCCAATATTTTTAATCCTTATTTCTGGATTCCATTTCTGTATGTATATAAAACACGATGACTTTACTGCCTGCTTTACTTTACTTTAATCTGATCCACCATTATTTGTCTCTCTCTCATTTTCCTGATGTATACTCTTTTTCCTTTCCTCAGCTCAAGTTCTGACTTATAAATTTTACTTACTTTCTCTCTCTTTATTTTTTAATGCACACTTTATTCCAAACTAGAAGTTAGTCAGGAGTTAGTTCCTCAACGTGACACATGATCATTAAAGACAAGCAGTTAGGATTTATTTGGCTTTTACATCTCTCAGCAGACATCATCTCCAATAGCTCACTGCAACCCAATCTTGGGCAGAAAGGCTGGAGATAGTTAAGAAAAATAATTAAAGTTTGAATAGATTTATGCTAAACTTGCACAGTATTACGTGTGTCCCCCACTACTCAAAGTCATTTGAAGCTACATTTAGTGTATATTTTGACAGCTCAATAAACAGCATCTTTAGAAGTTTCTGCAAAAAGTTTGGGCTTCTGTGTTTAAGTAAACATCCATTTTTTCAAGAAAATTCTGACAGTAGGTTTCACAACAGCATGAATTTACTGCAGTTTTAAACCCTCTGTTTCAGACACACATTTTAAATTTTTATTTACTTGACTGCAGGCAACCAAATGAACTTTCCATTCCAGTACTGGAGGAGTTTTACAACACCCACATGCAACAGAAAAGGGTAAGAAAAAAAAGGTAGTTCATATAATCAAGGGATATAAGCACACATATAAGAAAACCTTGTAGCTTCAATTTAATTAGATGGTAGAAAATCCCTATTGGCAAACCTTAAAGAGTAACACTAGCTGTGTGCCAACAAATGGCTACACTTTTCTTTTGGGTCTCAATACTATAAAATCATCTTAAATAAATATCAGAAAATGCCAAAGTCATTGGAGGAAACATTGGAAGTGCAAAAGTTATGGGAATGCCTCTGGAAATTTCAGTCTCCTTTCAAAGTGATTTGTCAAAGAAATGGAGGTGTAGAAATACCACACTGTGTCTGTCTTAACTATTATGGTTATAGTTTCTTATGTTACTTCTTACCTTTTCAATTAGTGCAAAAACAAACAAACAAACATATATATATATATATATATATATATGCTGCAATGCATCTTTCCAATGGAGCTTGAACAACAAGGGCTTTTATCCGCTTTGCTAACAAGTGAGCACGTCAAGCAGCGCTACAGAAAATGAGCAAGAGTCTTTAAAATAAGGAGTGTGGATGTCTCTCTGGAGTTTGCCCAACACCTGGATTCCTGTTCTGCACTCACTGTATCTTCAAGGGGCAAGTACAGCTAATGGGAAGCTTGGAGCACAGAAAAAAAGCAGAACTAGGCTCAATGACATGTCTGGGTTTGGTTTTTTTCAAGTTGAATTTCCAAAGCTCTGTGGTTTTGGTTGGGCTGGAAATACCAAGCTTCCTTGTAATATTTTGGTCTTTCCATTGCCTTCCACAAATGAAACCAGGAAACTGAAAAATGAGTAGATTGGTTTAAAAAGAAAAGTCACCAAGTTTTTTCAAACTGCTAAGTGATTTTGAGTCCAAATTTTGTTTGAGGTTAGAGCAAAAGTTCAGGCTGCTGCTAATTCAGTCAGCAAGGTCTATGTTTGTTGTTGCCTCATCTAAAAAGATTCTCGGTTGTGTTTGCTGAAGAACATTTCAAATAATGAAGTTTGAAATACAACAAAATCAGTATTTCTAAAATGAGTGCTTAAACCAAAGCCCAATCCTGCACAGTGCTGATAATAACCTTTTGCAAAAAGTGGTTTTCATCACAATCCTCACATCTGAAGACATGAAATGTTTGAAATTGGCTTTAGGCAACAATAATTTTAATTAAAAATTGTAACAGTCAGGTTGAAGATGAATGGCCAATGAATGGCCACCGGATAAACTACTAGACTCTTAGGAAATGTTCCCAAACTTGGAACAATAGGAGACCTCCATATTCCGCTTCTCAAATCAACAGAGATCTTTGGCAAAGAGTAGTGAAACATCAGCTTCTTTCCTCTGTCCCAAAAAGCCACGACAGCTCACATTTAATAAGTTTCAAGGTGTTCAGTCTCCAATGGGACTCAGGTAAGGAGAGAAGTGCCACTGCTGAAAACCCTCTGCACTTCTCCCTTTGTAACTGGATGCGTGAATACTAAAAATAGAGAGATTCAAAGACTGTCTGTCCTATTAACTGTCAGTTCCCAGCCCAAACCAGTGATAATCAAGTCAAAACCAAGAAAGCCAGGCAGCCAGCATGAAAATATGGAATAATAAAGTTTGAAGCAAGGAGGTCACACACACAATGCCTACCCTTCAGTTTCTGCTGAGATCACTGGTTTAATGATTGACCTGTGTTAACTAACACAACGGTAAATTCCTATGCAGACTCTCACAAGCATTATTCCTTTGTGGGTTGTGCTGCACTTACATGAATTTAACCTCAAAAAAACCCCAACAAAAACAAAAAACCCAACAAAAAAAATCCAACCTCTCTGTCCAAGAAAGAAACCAACAAAAAAACCTGATGTATGTTCATAACAGAGCTTTCTGTGGCAGGTAACTTAAGTGGCAGCCAAATAGTCTGAGCTTCAACATGGTCCAAATCCCTCTTAAAGACAAATGCTAAATGGCAAAGTGATGTAAAATCCTTGAAAGAATCTACATTTCATAAACATTTACTTTCTTTAAGGTTTTTTTAATACTAACACAGTAGCTTGACTCAATCTGAGGAAAGCTATAATGAACAAATACTGAGCAGGTTCTTTCGCCTCTGCAAGACATAATGCATGTTATGAAATGGCACCCAAAATTATGTATTTTGGTGAAAAGAAGGAGAAATTCTACAAGAGCGTGTTGATGGTTTCAACTTACGTTGCAAAACAAGCACTTAAAGAAGGCTGGATTACTCTTAAGAAGTCACTTTAACTTTCTAGTCGTTGCCTTTCAGGTCCCAGTTCTCTTTACACACAGTAACTCCCAAACTATTCTGCATTCTGAAAAGAGTACTTTGAAACTCTGCATCCTTCTTTCAGCTGCAGACCTTTCTCTTAGCAAAGAAAAAAAGACCGAAAACATTCTGTGGCATTTTGCATGCTATGATTAGAATATAATTTCAATTTTGCCTGTCTTTTTCTAGAAACCACATCATTACAGTAAGTAAAGAAATTTAAAATACTCAACTTTTCTGAAGTAAAAAAGGAGGATATTTGACCAACTGTTTATTTTTTCTCTTTCCTCTTAAACTCAGTCCGAAAAGCAAGCATGAGAAGGAAATTATACACAAATCTATGTGTGGACTAGTCAAACAAAGGGAAAAAGTGCACCATGTTAGGAGATATCTCATCCAGCTCAGAATGAGCTGACAGATTTACAGGGCCCAATGCAACACTAAGCAGATCTGTCTACATCTCAAAATGTGTACAGTCTATTAGAGCAGTGGTCTGTCCTGGAAAAGGAGACAGACCTTTCAGCAGGCCTAATTAGCTGAGTAGAAATGCTACACTGATATGGCAACACTTTTTCAATAACAGTCAGCTCAGAAACCTCTGCAGTGCAGCACTAGATGCTGACCCATTGATACCACTTTTACAGCTAAACAGCAAAACTGATTCGATCTTTTGGAAGAACACTCCCTTCTCTCAGGGAATAATTTCAGAGAAGCTTTCCAAAAGCCTCTTCATGCTGTTTGAAACATTTTGCAACACTTTTTACTAAACAATGCTTCTCATGTGGGCAAGATTGGGTACTGGACACCCACAGCAGGTGCACCAGTAGGCGGAAAGACATCAGCAGCAGGGACAGGAACATGTACATTGGACTTGGACAAGGAGGAAAGGTAAATCCTAGGGGGAGCCAATGCAATGTGCTGGGGAAGGAGGGAAGCCACTGGGGCAGTGTGGAATAAAAGGAGTGTAGATCTGAAGGGAACAGAGGTGCAAGTGCTCACCGCCGGTTCAGCTGCTCCATTTGCTGGATGGAGCCAGACCTGTGGATCCCATCTGGCGTTGCTGCGGCTGTGGGGCGCTGCCACGTGGTGGTTCGGTTGACATGATCAACGTAGAATACCCTCCCGTGGCTGTCTATCCGAGCTTCCCAATCTAGGGTTGGAAAAAAAAAGGAAGGGGTGATGCTGTCAGTGTGATGCCTTCCAGAAAACCTACATGCGGGAGATACATATACACACAGGTCCACACACACAGGCAGGGTATATACACACGAGAGATACTATATATAGAGTCTACATGCATGCAATACATGTTATGTGTATATATTGAAAGCATACATTCAAATGTGTATAAATACTAAGTGCTTGTCTATATATGTATACATAAACATAACATATACATAAACATTTCACACACAGCACATAGGCAGTCTGTGGAATTCACTACCATAGACTGAGAAAAATAAGTGACATAGTAGCTACATTTTTTAAAGGGCTGGATAATTTTACGATTAGCAATACTAGTTGGCTGGATTCATTGCAGGTCGGGGTAGCCACACATCTGAGCTCATGTGGCAAGTCCATGTTTTCTTTTCTGTCATGTTTCAGAACAAAGATGTTTCATTTCTCTCTTTTTTATATGGTGGCTTTGAAGGATACCATACAGCAATTAAAGGCTCCCCTGGAAACTGATCACAGCCCGGTGGGATGTACCCTTGGAAATATCTATAAACATATGAGTATCATAATTCTATTGTGCTGATGAACACCAACTAGATTCAAAGTTTGCAGCATAATATCGAGCCTTCCATCACTATTGTTTCCTGCTAATTTTTTAGTTGTCCCATGATTGAAAACCAAAAGTTACTTGGTATATGATGGTTTGTGGAAAATTATGTTGATTTTAAAAAGTGTTTGGTGCAGGAGAAATTCAGAATTGAGTTAGGTAGCAAAGCCACATATCAAATTGGTTGGAATGTATGGAGTAGTGATATAAATTAGACTCACTAGCTTTGTATTTCTAAATGATCCATCATCTGATGACATATCTACATAAATATAAGCACATACTTTCTACACGTTTATATACAGACCTCACTCACATTCACACACAAATCAACATATGGTGATTACCTTTGGGGGCAAACACTTCCTCTTATTCCCATACTCTTATTATTATACCCTCTTTCCTGATGAGCCCATTCCTTCTTCTATGGCTTTCTATAATCAAATTCAGGAGCAGCTGGATTTCATGTTTTATGTATTTTATATCCTACTCTCCAAAAGTAGGACTGAAGTTGTACGTCTTCCTGCTGTGTCTGAAAACCTGTTCTTCATGACCAGTTCCCATCCCCTGAATGCTAGACCTGGCTAAACTCAGTTCCCATACCTGAGCTGGTCCCAGCCAAGTGTAGGCTGTTTTCTCTCTATGTCTGGGTGTCCTTGACACATTAATCCCACAAACCTGAAAAGACAGGCACTGGGAGTCCTTGGAGGAATTTTCTGTAAGACTCCAAAACAAAAAGAGCAATATACACAAGCATTATTCCTTTCAAAGCTGACTATAAGTACCTCAGTCCTTATAGATGCAAATCCTATAGTCACACCACAGTTACACACATGCAGAGCATCACTGTGAACATCACTATACAATTTCAAGGAGAGGACTCTTTCTTTCTTAAACCACATAAAGTTTCCCAAGGATGTTGTAGCTGTTTCAAGAACAAGATCACAGCTTTGTGAAAACAATGTCTAAAACATAAGACAGTGAAAAACAGGAAGTTAAGTACCACAGATGCACATTGAAGGAAATCAGACTGACACATAAGGCAGGCCAAAGGCCAGAGTCTTGCTGAGGACGCTGTCGCTGGTGGCAGGAGTACCACCGTGGGTGAGGAATGGTCCTTCTGGAACTATGCATTATCTGCAATATACTCAAGGAAATACTCTTGTCCAGATCATAGGTGACATGATGTACCTAACATCATGAAGATCTTCATTTTCCTTGCTGTTGTCTGACAAAGGACAAATTCTAGCCCTCACCACACACTACTGTAGTATACACGTAAGAAGTTGAGAATTATAAAGGTTGACGGATAATTAGAAATTTGTAAGCAGTGCTGTCAGCACACAGAAGACACCAACTGGTCATATTGGTCTGAAGCCTGCTGATGGACACTTCATAAGAATACTACTACCCAATTACACATTTAAACAAGGGCTTCTCATAATCCAGCCCTGTGCACTGCTGGCTCTAGAGGCTATGTTGCAGTGCTTCTCCAACTAAACGCAACTCAGAGTTCCTAAGCTCCTAAGCATAATACTTAAACATCTAGGAGCAACAAAACTTGTCCAGAGCTTGGAGGTCACAGTGAAAACATCAGGTCAAGATCACGCAGACTAGATTACAACTTCAGGAAAGCTCTCTCTGTTGGATGTATCAGACATCCAGCAGCAGTATGTACAGACATTAAATACACCTATCTATAAGTGATGTTTTATTCATTGCTTTATAGGTATATACACGTGAAACCATGGGCTGACACTCGCACGGTCATGCTAAAGTATCAGCATGTGTGAAACTGTGTGTCCCCTGGCTTCTAAGAAACCCGTGGCAGTACTGCTCCTTGCAAGAGCATTTCTAATCAAGTGAATAACTCTTCTTTTGGTCACCCAGGAGGGCTATCAGAGGGTGGTAGATGCCAATAATTTTGTTGTACACAAGTGGCAAGAGCACTTTCTGCCTTCTCACAAGAGAATCTTTAAGCCACACAAGTCACTGAAACTGCATATGATACCAGATTTGTAGCCGAATGGACGGATACCCGCACAGAGAGACGAACAGGCTGACAGGTGAACTGAAAGATAGAGCTCTGCTTCTGAGCTGCGCTCAAGTCCCTTCATGCTACTTCAGGGGCATAGGTGATCTAGGAAGCAGACAAGTCTTCTCAGGGCCTTTTGGTAGTTTTTTCAGGCAAAATAGGACTGTGACTACAACAGAGACTAACCTCCATCTAACCTTCAAAGTAAGAGCATGCTGGAGCACAGGCTGGGGATGGTACAGTACTGGTTCTGTTCTCCAGCCATCCCCCTCCATCAGCCGAGTCATATTTCACAGCAGCCTTTGAAACTGCTCTTATTTATACCAGAAGACACAACTTTTTTTCTGGCAGGACCATAACCCTGGCGGGGCAAAGTAAATATGCTGTCTTTTCCTTTCCAAGCTCAGCCACACTTTCAGCAAAGAGCAGCTCTGAACAGGGCACAGATATTTTTCTTGGCTTCAGTTCTGTAGGGTTTCCAGCAGTACCGGCAAACACACGCATCATAGGGGGTGACTATTAATGCCATCATGAGGCTGTACAAATTCTGCAAAAAAATCTTCTGTCAATCTTGTACGGGCTTAACAGTCAGACTGGTCATGATGACATTCCTACATAAATAATGAATCTGTTCTACCTTACTTTCTTAAATAAAACTGCCCGAAATTAATCTCCTCTGACACCAACTGTTGTGAGGTTATGATGAAACAAAGTTATTCAGAAAACTATTCAAAAGAGAAAGAAGACTGTCCAGAAGATTCTTTGTGACCAAAGTAAAACAAATCAATGCTGAACTTGCAGCACTGGCAAATTATCTTCAACTCTAATTATGGATGGAAGCTAATGCTGCATGTGAGAAGTAAGCCAGGTTTGGTCATATAACTCTGGTTTAAAATATTAAGTTTCTTCCTCTCACATGATTGAAAACTATTTATCTAGGATTAAGAGGCATTAAAGGCATGGAGATAGTAATACTGAATGCTAGAAGAAGAAACATTTCTAGATTAAGTCTACAGTTTTCATTTTGAAATTACCTTAAAATTTCATGGAGAGTTTTTGGAAATAGGCTTCCTAAGTGCTATTATCCAATTCAACATTTTTCCTCCAAAAATTAATTTAGTACAGTCTACTCCTATTAAGATCAATGTATTTAAACCCATGGTCTCAGCCTGTGTTATTAAAATTATGTCATATGCAAATGCTAAAATAGAATCCTACGAAGAGATATCACTTCTGTACTGCATCATCACACACTGCATTTCATGACCTAAACCCTGCTGTGAAAAGCACTTATGAAAACCAATAGTAGAAATACTTGCTTTTTGAGATAATTTTAAGAAAGAGGAAAAATGCATCAAATTGGTGATGGAAGAACATGGAACAGATTCACACTGTTTAGATGACCTGAGCTGGTGTCAGTGTCCTATCATTAAGTCATCTAATGGGGCATGTGCTCTCTTCACAAAGTGTTGAGGTCAGAGTGGGAGGAAGAGAAATATTTGCCCGTTACAGAGGTAACCATTCCCACTTCATCATTCACTGGCAAGCCACAGTGGGACTCTAATAAGACTTCATTGGGCTAAAGGCATTTGAATCATTCATGCTACTGTGCAGCTGATGCCAGCATCAGGGCTATTTTCAGCTTAGAGAATACAGACAACATGGTTGGTAAATGACAAATTATTTGTCAAGGGCACCATAGGCCAAGCAAGTGTGTTCCCTACTTGGGCTCTGAAAAAAAAAAAAAATAGAAATAGAGTGCTTTGTTTATACGCCTGGTTGTTTTCCCGAGGCACTGCACATCTTAGGTTGCTAAATCATGTGCCGAAGTTGAAAGCAGCACGTTGCAGGGCATAGAGTGCGCTCTGCTGGGCATTCAACGGCAATGCAGACACCTGGGTAACCCTCCAGGAATACTCAAGGGAAAGGCTACCAAGACAAGTGAAAACATCTTCAGCAGTTGATTCAGTGGTAAAAATCCCATGTTATCAGCCTGCTAATCGATGACGTAACTTAAGACCCTCTCATTTTTATCCTACACAACTGCAGTCTCCATTATAGTCCATAATAAAATCCAAAGATAGCATAAGCCACTCTATGTGAGCTGCCTTTACCCAGCTTCTGCTGGTTTTGCTCAGATTTGAACCTGTCTGTCCCAGGAGCATCCTGACTCTGAAAGGGCTCCTGCTGA